>NC_041391.1:34377695-34382644 GCF_002162155.2 Triticum dicoccoides | reverse complement strand
CGGATCCGGGGGTGGGGAGGCGGCGCGGCGGCCGGATCCGGCGGGGAGGGGGCGGCGGGCGGTTTCGGGGGCGGGGGTGGTCCACGCGGGTGGGGAAGAAGTGGACGCGGGTGGGAAAAAGGTGCACATGAGTGTGCTTTTTTTTAAATCTCAGGAACATCTCCATGGCGCCTATATATGGCCCGCCGTGATCCAAATAGTTATTCTAATCCTGGGATTAAAATAGTGTTGTCCTATATATAAATATATATATATATATATATATATATATATATATATCATGAAGCAAATTAAACGAAATAGTTATGAAATAGAAGCAATATATATATTAAACATAGTTAACAAATTTCATCGTACCAAAAGTAATTAACTAGAGCGCGGCACCATACATCTGATAGTTCGTCGTACTGAGACATTCAAAGTTTCGTCGTACAGAAAGTAACAACTAAATAAACAGACACACTGTTTTTAAGCAGTGCACTCTTCCCATCTGTCCATATCCGGGAGGACGGACCCAAGCTTAGTGAAAGGCGTCATGTCCTGACGTTGTAGGGCAATGCGGGTTCGGACGTCAGCTCGTGATGTTTGGCCACCATAGAACATCCCATTCTATTCGAGGACATCTTTCATGATGATGGACGCAAATTCCTGCTGGATCTGGTAGAAATCATTTCGAAGTCGATTATCCGGCAGGGCTCCAAAGGCTTAGGCCCATCTCTGGATATGGGTATCGGATGGAGATTTCATGCAAAGTGATTGCACATCCCTTCTGTACTCCATCATTAGATGGATGATGTAGAATCCATCGTTCTCACTTCTTGCGGGTTGCTGAATGCAACAGAAGTCAGTCTTGTGGCCGAAACAGAGCCCGGCCTTTTTTTGCTTTGGATGTAGCCACCCCGCATGCTGAAGCCAAGCATAGCTCTATCCAGAACATAATTTGTGTGTGTGTAATCTTTCTTCTGTATGTTCTTCGACGGGTCCAAATATAGAGCACGGGAGTAACGAGGGTAAAGAACGATGAGAACGGTACGACACCCCTCGCTGCGCAAAATACACGGTCAAGTTAGCCTCCATGCGTGCAAAGTAATTATTGAAACGCACGAAAGGATTTATGTGTTATAGTGCTATCCGTGGATGACTTACCCGGGATGATAAGGTAGGAGAATGGTTTCTTTGTCCTTATTGTTGACCAAGAATTCTTTGATGTACTGACTCGCATATTGACGGTTGGCATCGTTGATTGAAAAGAAGCCCTCATGCATGTAGTATGGGTCCGTGACCGCAAGACCGGTGACTTGCTCTCTCCTGACAATGTAGTTCATGTGCAGCGCATACAGGCAGACGAACGTAAAATCGAGTATCCTCATTTGAAACATCTGGAAGATGTAATCAAACCTCAGGAAGAAGAGGTCCGCGGGGCATGTGTGGAAGTACATCTTGCAACTGCTCGGCACATGAACCGTATAAAGTGGGTATCCTGGATCATCCGAGGCAAGGAGGCTTCTCTCTGTCGAAAGCACATGGTCATGGAGTCTCCTGAGATCCCCTGTCATGGCAGCTAGTGCATTCGCCGGTACCATTGGCTCTCCCGCCACATGGATTAATGGCGCATGTTTCATCGGTACACTGTTAACCTTGGTCGAAGGTAGCTGGCTGCTAGAACCAACATTGCCAGCTTTATTGGATTTTCTCACTGTCGGTCTCTTCCTGTGCTTCTTCTTGGTGGGCTGAGGTGCTGGTGGGTCTGTCAGACCCTCCCTGAGTACCACCCTAGTGTTGTCGGGCTCAGCATTGGACGACTCTTGCTAAGTAGTTGAGCTTGGGTGGAACCGGCATCTGGAGGCGTGTCCTGCGAGGATTGCATGAACAAAGACTTCTTGCACTCCCAAGGACGTTCTGGCTCTGGTACATGCATCTCATATTCATATGGTTGACTTCGTGTTACTTCCATGTCATAGCCGGTATTGACATACTGGAGAGGGCCCTCGGCCTCCTCCATGTCATCATCCATATCCTCTTCCATGGGGCAGATGGCATCATCTGCTGGAATGGTTGGCCCTCCTTCCTCATGTCTCTCGATCTCAGCAAGCAGCACAGATGATGGTTGTACTTGTGTAGGAGTGGTTGTGGTTATACCTTCCTGAGGTCCCGTTGGTGTGCTCCCGGCCACCTCGACACGAAGAAGATTTTTCGGCCACAGCATCGGCCAATTTTTGCATTGGCCAAGCTGCGTGGGGGTCTCGTCATCCTCTCCATCGGTTTGTATCGTACGAGGGAAACCCTCGTAGCCCGCTTTCACACTCGCCACAGAGACCCTTAAGGCGTTATCAGGCATCTGCCGGCGGTGGAACAATCAATCCTTGGGCTTCACTATAGTACCCTTCCCCACATCCACCAACCCACCCTTCATGTGGTAAAGGAGGGTGCACGGAGTGGAATCGGCCTACAAAGAAATATATGTGCGGCGTCAGAGATCCAAAAAGAACGGCAACTAAAGATTAATTAATTAGTTGAGTTGATGAAGGTGCGACGCGTATTTACCGTGAGGGCTTCGAGCTCAGCCAATGTCGACGGCCCGGCATTCAAGCCAGAGATGGAGCTAGGGCTGTTGTGACAGCTGGGTGCAGGAGCAGGTGCTGGAGGAGGTGCAGGTGCGGGTGTGGTTGCCATACTTGGTGGCGCATTTGGATTTTATTGCGCCCATGTGACCACAGTTGGAATCAAGCTTGAAAAGGCAGCCACCATATCATCTCTACAAGCAGCTACTGTTTCCCGGATTATCTCAGCTTTGGTCTTAGCTTTTGCTTTCTCCATCGCTTGCGCCAACTTCTCGTCGATAGTCACTTGACTGAACTTCTTTCTCTGTCTTTTGGCCTTGGGTTCCTCGCTATAATAGTACTTCCATGTGGCGTCATCCCCGGCGCCGTGCACACGTCCATATTGCGGCCGCTGGCCGGGCAGGTGTCCCATCATTATGTTCATGGCACGGTTGAAAGGAGTGTCCCACTTGTACTTCACCAACGACTGAGTTGACTGAGTCAACGAGTCGCTCTCGGCCGCAAGCTTGTGTTTCTCTCTCTGCAAAATGGATCGTGAATCATTTACGAATGCGACTAGAATGTAGTAGACTTCGTTGATCAGAACCTAATATGTAAGGTGGTAAAAGGATAATTACCAGTAATCTCATGAAGTTCCTAGTCTGTCCGTCAGTGAAAAAAATATTTTTCTTGGGGTCCCACGAGAACCGGGCCTTGATGAAGTCGTGCTCCTGCTGGTCGGTGAACTCATCCAATGGGTCTAGGATCCCCTGACGTTCACGTTCTGCGTCCTCCTTAGCCCACATGGGTCTCTTTCCCGTGTAACCACGACTTCCAAGGCGGTGGTTCCCCATGTTCTTTGCATGCAGCTGATTGCCTCTCTCCGACCTGGCCTTGGCAGCTTCTTCATTGCAAGTCTCCTTGAACTCTTCAAAGTCCTCTATCATAATTTTCGGATTGCTGCAACAATCTCGGCATAGGTTTCATGGTCTACTTGAATCGCCTTTTTCACCCTAGTTTTCCAAGCGATCAATGCGTTGCTGAACTTCCCTAGGGCTTTGTTGTTGATTTTTTTCATGGCACATCATCCCATGGGTAGACATCGTCATTCCGACCGGGGAAAAGGAATCTTGCGCGCAACCTAGTTAGGAGCAGCTTCTTTACCCTAGTTAGGAACAGGTATCCCGTAGGATGCATGCTAGTTGGTTGCCGTAACACGCTGCCACTTCCCGCGGCTCTATTGACTCGAACTCGCCAGGGTGCACCGCCGTGACCACCAGTCTTCCGGTGCCGAGCTCATTTGGGCGTCGTGTCCTCTTTTCCTTCTTTCCCTCACTAACCACTAACATTTTATTTTTATTTTTTGAGCATTGTTTTTTGCAAGGATGCTAGCTAGCTAGAGTGGCATCTACTACTCCATTTTCTGAATTTTTAAAAATCCTCATTTTCATTTACTTTTTTTGCCTCATGAACTACAAATTTAAAAAACTTCAAATGGACAACAACATAAGCTAAGAAATGCTACTGCTCATGAACTCAATTTGGACACCCTACATAGAAAAAATTGGCCCTAACTAAAGAACAACAGGAAAGGAGGGGGTGGCTCACCGCGCATCGGGGTCAGGGTCCCAGGGCTGAGGGCGTGGCGTCGAGGTCAGGGATCGCTGGGGCTGAGGGGGTGGTGTCGGGGTCGCCGGGGCAGAGGGGGTCCTTCTCCTCCTCGTCGAACTGCACACAGCAGCAGCAGCACACATGCATCAATGACAGCAAAAAAACAGCACCTTGCGTTCGGGTGACGTTCCCGATGTCCTTCTCCTCCTCGCCGAGCACCTTGCAAACTAAGCTTCTATCTATGTGAGTAGATATCAGTGACAGCGAAAAAAAACAACAGCAGCAAAAAAACAAACTAAGCTTCAGACTATCTATGACAGCAAAAAAACAAACTAAGTATTTGGGTGCAAACTAAGCTTCTATCAATGACAGCAAAAAAACAGCAGCAGCACACAACAATTTTTTTCCAAGTTTCAAGAGTGTGAATATGCAACAACCAACTAAGCTTTAGACTACACAGGCAGATTATTCCTACCTAACTGAAGCAGACTAGCAGCAATCCTAACTGAAGCAAATTAGCAGCAGTTTCAGGAAACTAATTTTCAGACTGTAACAATTTCAGTACAAGCAGACAAGTAAGAAGTTGGGGACATGGAGACGGCCTCTCACCTGGCGTCCCGGCCTCAATGACGATGATGTGGAGGTTGTGGCGGCTGCGGGGCAGGTCGCCGAGCACCTTGCGCCGACCGGTGGAGGGGACAACTCGGGGAGAGGGGCGGCACGAGAGGGGCCGGCGCGGCGTGGGCGGGCGCGGCGTGGACGGGTGCGGCGTCGGCAGCGGGGGAGGGGCAGGGCTGG
>NC_041391.1:34376754-34377348 GCF_002162155.2 Triticum dicoccoides | reverse complement strand
GCCGACGCGCGCTGAAGGCGGCGTGGGCGGGTGCAGCTTCGGCGGTGGGGGAGGGGTGGACTTATGGGGACGGGGGCGGCAAGGGGGGAGGGAGTGTCGGGGCGGCGCGCGTCGACGGCGGCCTGGGCGGGGGCGGCGTGGACGGGTGCGGCATCGCTGGCGGGAGAGCGGCGGCACAGATCAGGGGATCGATCGGATCGAGCGAGCGAGAGTGAGAGAGAGAGGGAAGAGATGTGTGGCTGTGTAGGCAACTTAGCTACAGCGCGGGGCAGAAAAACGCGCTATAGCTAAGTTAGCTATAGCGCGGGGCAGAGAAACGCGCTATTGCTAACCTTTTTATTTTTATTTTTATTTTTATTTTTCTTATCTATAGCGTGCCGCGACAAAACGCGCTATAGCTAAATTAGCTATAGCGCGGGGCAGAGAAACGAGCTACTGCTAACCTTTTTTATTTTTATTTTTATTTATCTTTTTATTTATATTATTCTTTTTCTTTTTCTTTTTCATGTTCCACAAACTTTCTTTCATTTTGCAAAACTTCCTTTCTTTTTTTTTTTCATTTGCACTTTTCTTTTTCTTTTTCATTTGCACTTT
>NC_041391.1:34372181-34376410 GCF_002162155.2 Triticum dicoccoides | reverse complement strand
TTTTTCTTGCATTTCATTTTCCACAACTTATTAGTTCCTTTTTCTTTTTCTTTCATTTCATTTTGCAAAACTTCTTTCTTTTTCTTTTTCTTTTTCTTTCATTTGCACTTTTCTTTTTCTTATCTATCTTTTGCACTTTCCTTCCTTTAATTTGGTCTGTCGTTGGAGCAATACCATTGTTACTCTCCGGATAATAATTAGTATAATATATATTACATCATTTGACCGCTATCGGCGGTATACAAAATAGCTAGACAAACACAAACTTTGTGGATTAGTTTGTCAGCTTGGGCGACGATGACGCTTCAAACTGATCTTCTTCCCTCTTTTGTTCGTCGAATAATTGAGCCCATGTGCATGACTTTTCCTTCTCCAGGGAGGATTACGATCTTTCATAGGTAATGTAGTCTTCATTCTTCTTTTGACGTATGTTTTGTTGTCATCAGCATCATCTTCCCTCATCGGATCACCGTACTGGTCATAGTCTTCCTCGTTGGCGACTCCATCCATTCCAGCGATGCTCCTTTTGCTTCTCCTCACGACAACACGGTTGGGATTGATCGGACCAGTTATGAAGAAACACTGTGTCACGTGTTTAGCGTGTACCCATGGCTCATTTTTGGCGATGGCGTTGACGGTACCGCTATCGGAGTCGGGTATACACATGGTAGTGAAATATCGGTTTTCTCTGTGTACATTCTTAGCCCATCTGACACGGAACATCATCGCGCTATGCAATCCAGAGTAGTTAAGCTCCCATATCTCTTCGACCCTTCCGTAATATCTTTCAATTACATTCCCGGTCATGGCTTCCATCGTCACCCCTGAGTTTTGGTCATCAATGTTTATATCTTTCTCCTTCGTGTAGAACGTGTATCCGTTGATATCATATGCTTGATAAGTCGCGAGGTTGGTCGAGGGGCCATGTGCTAAGGCGTATATGAGTGTTACGTACGGACAACCCTCTTCCGAGGGATTAGCCAGAACTCGCTCTTTGAACCAACACACGAAAGTGGAGTTGTGCTCTCTAATAACTTCAGCGTCCGTCTTGTGCATCCCACGGTCACGGTACTTCTTTGCGATGGTCTCTTTGTGCAGTGTCACGAAATCTTGTAGCACATCTAGGTGTTGTAGCACTACTAAGTTTGCCCTGTCAAGGTCGTTTTGTCGGCCCGAGCGTAGCACATTCACATCCCTATGACCGTTGGTGTGACCTTCGCCTTCGAGCCTTCCACAGTGCTTGTTGATGGGCAAACCAACAACAGGGTCTCCGGTGCCTACTATATAACTCTCACATAAATAGATGCACTCTTTGGTCAGATATCCCTGGGCTATGCTTCCATCTGGACGGGACATGTTACGAATGAATCCTTTCATGACCCCATTCATCCTCTTGAACGGCATCATGCTATGCAGGAATGTCGGCCCTAGGTCGATGGTGTCGTCCATGATGTGGACATATAGATGCACCATGACATCAAAGAATGCGGGCGGGAAGTACATCTCTAGCTCATTCAGTATGACAACCATCTCTTCCTGTAGCCTATGGAGTTGCTTTACACTGATCGACTTTCGAGAGATAGCATCAAAAAATTGGCATAGGTCAGTAAGCGTCTCACGCACATGTGTGTCCATAATCCCTCTAAGTGCAGTAGAGAGTAACTGCGTCATCATCACATGACAGTCGTGAGACTTCATCCCACTAAACTTTTTTTTCTTAGTGTCCAGATATTTGCTTATCTTCCCACAGTATCCGGAACTAACTTTGATTCCGGCAAGGCACTTGAACAATTGATCGACCTCCTTTGGATCTAAGGTGAAGCAAGAGGGGGGGCAATATTGTTCTTCCTTCTTGTTTACTTTTTCCCCCTATCTTCCATCTCCATCTCCGTCTCGGTCTCCTCTGCCGACCTTTTACCAGGTATTTGGAGATCTTTCCTGATATTTAAAAATTCCAAGTCTTTTCTTGCCTTCGGCCCATCCTTGGTCCTCTCCGGCATGTTCATCAATGTTCCAAACAAACTCTCTAGGATATTTTTTGTGATATGCATTTGATCAAGGCTATGAGGCGTGTTGAGTATGGGCCAATATTCCAAGTCCCAGAAAATAGATCTCGTCTTCCATACCTTCAACAGGGGCTCCGACGCCTTTTTCATGGTCTTTCCCGGCGAGGGGCACTCTTCCCAGTTCTTCAATAACTCATATATTTCTGCACCGCTACGCTTACATGGAGGACCTCGATGCTCAGCCTTACCATTGAATAGATCTCCATGCTTTCTCCATGGGTCATCCTTCTCGAGCCATCTTCGATGCCCCATGTTCACGATTTTCGAAGACCCGCCATTTTTCGATAGCTGCAGAGAAGTTGTATCATCCATGCACCTCATGCATCCGCAATATTCGTGGCACACCTGGCCGGAGAGATGGCCGTAACCGTTATAGTCCTACACCTCGCGATCAGCGCGGCTCTCATGTAGAAATACTCTCCTTTGCTTGCATCTCATGTCTTGGCCGGCGTTTTCCATAAGGTATGTAGCTCCTCTTTCAGTAACCCGAGATACAGATTTATATCATTTCCTGGTTGTCTCGGCCCTTGAATAACCATAGCCATGTGTATGTATTTTTCCTTCATGCACAACCAGGGGGGAGGTTGTACATCCATACAAACACGGGCCATGTGCTATGATTGGTGTTCTGGTTGCCAAATGGATTCATGCCATCACTACTAGCGCCAAGCACGATGTTCCTTGGATCATTTGCGAAAAATTCAAATTCAGCATTTAATGCTCTCCACTGGCTAGCATCTGCGAGGTGTCTCAGCTTCGGCTCATCTCCGTCATCTGCCTTCACCCTCTCCACGTGCCAGCGCATAAGCTTTGCTTCCTTAGGATCTATGAAATACCGCTCTAGATGCGGAGTGATCAGAAAGTACCATACAACTTTCTGTGGAGCTTTCTTTCCGGCCTTTTTATATCGTGAAGCACTGCACTTTGGACAGATGGTTTTTTCCGCGTGCTTGTTCTGATATATGATGCAATCATTGATGCATGTGTGATATCTAATGTGTGGCAGATCAAGAGGGCACGCGATTTTCTTTTCCTCCTCGACACTAGTAGGACACAGGCTTCCCTCAGGAAGAACCTTCTTTAGGTACTTCAGAAGCTCATCTAGGCTTGTATTTGTCCATTTGTTTTTTGCCTTCGTCTTTAGAAGTTCTAGTGTGAAACTCAAGCGGGTCATCTCGGGATTGCAACCATCATATAAAGGAGTCATCAAGTCTACCTCCAGTTGCGCCAGTTTGGCCTCCTCTCTTGAAGCAGCTCTGTAGCTAGCTAGTCGTCTTCTTGTTAAGCAGGTCTCGAACATGCGGGTCCCGCATGGCTGAACTTAGTAGCGACGAAGACGGCAGCGTGTCCGCGTCTTCTCCGCCTTGAACTGCCTCTTCGCCATCGACATTTCTGAGGCCGTCTTCCTCTTCGGGCACATAATCGGTCATCTCTTCGTCTGGTGTCCCCATGTCGTTATTTCCTGCCCCGTCGATGTCCTCATCATCATCATCATCATCATCTTCTTCTTCACTTATCCACTGAGTATGGCCATGCATGAAACCATGCATGAGCAGGTGCGCCTTGAATTTACCACCCTGAAAGGGGTCGAGCCTAACTCTTCCTTTGCATTTTCGACATGGGTATAAAACATCCTTCAGTCTTTTTTCATACATGTCATCCACAGCGGATTGCCAGTATCTTTCCACCATCCTTCCATTGACCTTCATGATCACCTGCGCGCGAGCAAATATTATAACCACGTATATATGCACGCATGGATCAAATTCATACAAAAATTTGGCATGAGCTTCCCTAAACATAGGACATATTGAGTTTGCATGCCCGAAATTCGCATAAACGGAATTGAATCGACATTTCGGCAAAACATAGGCAACTCATGTCACTCACATGCCACACACAATTTGGTATATTCATATCGCACATAGTTTCGGTCCTAATCGCAAACACACATATTTCCATTCTTGCACAACTCTTTTTTTGCTCACCTATTTGTCGAGAGGGATATCGAGCACATTTCTTCTTAATTACCTAGTAGCTCTAGATATATAGCTCTAACTAGCTAGCTAGCTAGGGAGAGAGTGGGAGGAGAGGGAGAGGAGAGAGGGAAGGCATTAATGGAAGGGGGTACGGTGGTTAATTAATGGAGGGGGTGGTGGAGGG
>NC_041391.1:34365861-34371752 GCF_002162155.2 Triticum dicoccoides | reverse complement strand
GAGGGCAAAGAAGAGGGTGAGGGAGGGCTAGCTCTAGCTAATGGAGGGATGGTGGAGGGGCAAATAAGAGGGTGGTGGTGGAGGGCTAGAGGGGCAGGAGGGGGAGCATTGAAAGGAACAAGCAAGTGCAAGGAAAGGGGGAGAAAGGAAGGGGGAGCAAGAAGAAAGGAGGAAGAAGGGGAAAGGTGGTAGGTGGCTGGCAGCCATAGCAGTAGCGCGGGGCACCAATGCACGCAACTGCTATGGTCGCCAGCCAAAATATCTACTGCTACATTCCACTACCTATAGCGCGGGGTGTAAAAACACGCTACTGGTAAAAGTGTACACATAGAAGAAATAGCAGTAGCGTGTTTCTTTCAACAGGCGCCATAGATCCTAATCTAACAGTAGCTCTGGGTAGACGACCCGCGCTGCTATTTTTTATTGATCAGTTGGTGTGGTGTGACACTACCAGTAGCATGGTACAGGGAAACCAGCGCTGCTGCTAATGTATACCAGTAGCGCTCGCTCTTTCTACACAGCGCTACTACTAACTACTAGTAGCGTGGGATCATAAACAAACGCTACTGGTAAACTTCTACCTATAAGCATTTTTCTAGTAGCGTGGGGTTAGTTTATTGGATTGTTGTCAAATTTTGCTGCCTTTCTCATGTCTTATATCAGAACAAGATGGTTATGGTATAAGGAGGGTTGGAACGCATCTACTTTTCTAGTAAAAGTATACACCGGGCAGCTTACTTGGGCCGGCCCATTTGTGGTGGCATGCGCTGAAAAATAGCAGAAAACTCACACAAGTTGGGAATCGAACCGAAGACCACTTAAAACATTCATTACGTCCACAACCACTGCAACAGCATGCCTTTGTTGACCGATCTAAAGCTAGACACCTTAAGTAATGCACGGGCTGGGAATTTTATTAAAGATTTTAGCAACACTTTGTTTATTTTCCTTTTCAAGTTACATTTCTTCTTTCTTTTTCAAAATATGGCCACGCTTTCAAAATGTTGTTCAAAAGTTGAAACGGTTCGTTATTTCCAAATTTTGTTCATAAATTAAAAAATATTTGCATTTTCAGAAATTCTAAGGTAAGTTCAAAAAATGTTTGTTTCTTGAAAAAATTGTTCAGAATGTCAAAATGTGAAGGTTTTTTCGAAAAGCACAAACACATATATGAAAACCAACATTTTCTGAGAGCACGGACAAAAACTTAAATTACATTTTTTTCACAAATGAGACTAAATAAATGATATCAAAAAAGTGTTCTAAATATTCCCAAAAAAATTTCAATTTGTGAACAATTACTTTGAAAATGAGAATATTTTTAAAATTTGGAATAAATTCCAATAGTCGCCCGACAGGAGCGATGACGTCGCTTAGTTGGGCAAGGCCTAAGTTTTTTTATTTTCTATTTTTTGGTTTTTCTCTTTTTTCGTTAATTTATCTTTTCTCCTTTTAAAACTTTATTATTTGTTTGAAACCTGTTCAAAAAATTTAAATACAAAAATAACAATTTTAAGTCACTTTTTATAATTATGATTTAAAATTCAATTTTCATTTATATATTTATTAAATACTTTAAAAAGCTTTTTTTGTTTTCAATTCTATCATTTTGTATTTATTAGTTATGTTGGAAACTTAAAATGACAGCTTTAAGTATCTATGTAAATTATGATTTTAAATACATTTTTCCTTCAAAACTGGCATTGATGACTACTCGGACACGCTATGTTGAACATGGTGTTTTTTTGGACATTTTTGAAATGAACCCAACATTTGCCAGCAGCTGGAATATCCATTGTAGGCATCCATGCCCCCAATATTTTTTCCATGGTCTTGTTTGACCAATTCAAGGCACCAATCCAAGTTGCTTGGGTTTTCGACAAATTTTGCATTTTCTAAAGTTCTCTCTCTCAGAAAACGGTCGATAAATGGCTAGACGTGTCGCAACTTGCATATGGTGTCTGAAGTAGTTCAAATCTGCCGTGGATGCCTACCATAGGCATGTCCGCCTAGTGGCAAAAGTTGGGGTAATTTCAAGGATGTCCACGAAAACACCATGTTCAACGGTAGGTGTTTAGGTATGCCAGAAGGGTCTGTTAGAGAGCATGTTGATTTCGACATTCTTGAAATTGTCCTATTTATAGAAAAAGGTTCAGAAATTTGAAAAAAAAAACGTGTTTCCAAAAGAAGTCCAAATTTTGAAAATGTTTCATACTTTAAAAATTATTCCAATAGATGAAGAAACACATTTTTTAGCTATAAAAACGCTTTAGCTAGAATGTTGGCCCGGTTGTGCAATAACGATTGTTATATACTACAATATTTATAATTAAAAAAACTGCTACAGTACGTCCATTCTAGGTGATCAATAACTGCGCCACTTAAGTAGCACCAAACCGTGATGGTTCTAGTGGCTATTAGCAATTTTACAACCCATTCTAGGCATGTTTTTTTGGATTTTCAATCCGTGCTACTGTGTACGTGTTCACTAATGGGCCGGCCCAAGGTGGACTCAGTGACAGATCTCCGCGACATATTTTCTACAAAGACCATCCTACCCTTTATTATGAAGGGGTATGAACAGATCTCATCCGTTGATGTGTTCAGGGGGGTTGTACCGAAGAAGAAAGCTTATCTGATATTGCATATTGCTTTCCCCATGAGACACCATTGATATATAATTCATGTTTAAAAGCTTCCTTATGGTTGTTCGAGCACATGTTACCTAATCATTGTGTCTCAATTTGACCAAGAAATCTTGCAACCTCGCCTACCCATCGAGGATCTTGATGGAGTGGTTATGAACCAAACTACAAAGAGTCCATTCTCTAGGTGTTTCCAGATATTTCCCCCCAATGTCTGTTTTCATTTCAATTTTTCAAGCCATCCTGGAGTAATGCTTGCATGTTAGTGCTAAATCTGTGTAGGGTGGTGAACAATAAATTTATTCAATATTTCAAATGTAAAAAGAAATCCAAATCAGATCTTCAATTCCATTTTTAATTCATATTATGTGTGCTTTTCTTTGAAACTGCATATAGAAGCCAGAAAGTCCCGCCATAACGCGTGGGGCATCATCTAGTAACCATAGTGCATGTGTCTAGATAGGAAAACGGCTGGAGTACTCGATATGTATCTCTTTAATAACTTGGACAACGTCCGGGATGAAGAGGTTAAAGAGGTTGTGGAACTGTACTTCATCGACTCGTTCATCCTTCATAAAGACATGGATTACATATGCATGCCCTATTTGCCTCTACATCCTTTTGAATTTATTTAGTATTGTCCCAATGTTTACATTTGTTTATGCACCTACATCTGTGTGACCATCCTTTGATTTCGTTTGTGCGGTAGTTACTGGATCATCATCATTCTAAAGTGTATAATGTGCTTCGATTCCTGAAAGATGAAAATGGAACTTCGGAGATATAGTGAAGGTTTGGGATGATGCCTTATTCACATTTTTATACATATATACGAGCATGTATGCCTTAAACTAAAGAAAGCAGCGAAAGTAGAAGTCATGAAGCGCAAGTTTGGGTATTACTCCATCCATCCCAAAATAAGTGTCACTGGTTTAATACAACTTTATTACAAAGTTGCAATAAATCAGCGACACTTTGGAACGGAGAGAGTACTACCGGCAATAGAAACCTCATACTCACACATGTGGGTACTACATGTATGCCCACATGGACGAGCGCTCTACAAAGATGAACATTTGGACATACTAGCACATATGCCCGTGCATTGCAACAGGAGAGAAATTATTGTGCCCACTGTCCATCGAAACTACCATCATCATGGCATAATAACATCCGAAAGTGCCACCTAAATATGTTTGTACGTTCAACGGGAGAGAAAAAAATCACCTCACTCTCCTATCCCAGTAAGCAAGTGATAATTTAAGCCTAAACACGGCCTAAAACGTAAGAGATAATTTGATTTATGATACACACCAATTATTCCCAGATGAATAAAAATTGGGTGCTTTCACCATGTTTGCAAAAGGCTACTTTGCATGCCTATTCAACAATCAATATTATAGAAAAGCTAACCTTGATTGATCAATGTGAGCTTGCACGAGTAGTTGTTCAGTTACTCCTTTGCATATACCAACATATGCAAATTAGCACAAGTAAGTATCAGTTTTCCTGAATGCACAATGAAAATAATAATATGATTTTGGCCTTGAAGATGAACAAAAAAAAAGTAATTCTCCTTGAAGATGAACAAAGAAAGGTAACATGCATGCTAATCTGCATTGCATTGAGAGGATCCCAATCCTTGCAAAATATTTCTCTAGCACGTTTCGAGTTATGCAAAATCCATATCATGTCACATAGAAATACATGAGCCGGTGAAAAAAAAGGGAATTGTAGGAATATGAAAATACCTCATTTTCTCCTCCTTATAGAACAATTACTTATTGTGTAGTCAGTTTAGCTATGAAAACCTGATGCATGGACGCTCGGATAGGAAGAGCAGAAAAAAAATCAAGCAGCTATTAATAAAAGACTAACTTGACTCATTGAAGTTAGGGTTGTGCACTTGTTAGTTGAATCACGTGCAAGTTCTCAGGGAGTAATTAATCGAGCCATGTAGTTGCCGCCGGATCGACCCACCAGCCTGCTTGACATGTACTCATGTGTTTAGCTGGGAAAGAATCAAGCTAGCCGACACCCTGCAGCTCGTAGCTAGTTTGGACTCCCATGTATATTTTTTGGGTCAGGTTACGACGTGTGGCCGGCCACTTCGCTTTTGTTTCAATTAAGTTTCCTTTAAAGCTACGTCCTGTTTCGTTCATATTGTCCCGGTTTTCTTTATTTGTACATATATGTTTGTCACAAATGGACAAAACTAAAAAATAGTGCACGTAAAAATACTCAAAGCTGGTGTGAACTGTTGCTGCATGTGCCATTACGCATCATAGAGAGAGAGAGAGAGAGAGAGAGAGAGGAGGAGGAGGAGGAGGAGGAGGATGACAGGGAGGAGAGGATCATGTCCAAGTGCCATCTCTACATTTTCAATTTTCATCATCGCTATGTGTTCGCAACCCAGAAACCTCAGCTCGCCTACTATGGCACTGCCCGAGGCGTGGTGGATCTGTAGCATTGCGGCCGGCGGGTACGGTTGCGCCGCCTCGACCCGAACACTTGGTCGGATAGCAACCGCTCGGAGACATCTTGGTCTCATATCCTCAACGCTACATCTGTTGAGCATCAGAAAGTTGTCCGGTCTCTCACCATACTCATCTCATGGGAGCTTTGGCTCGAATGCAATGGTAGAGTGTTCCAGAAGAAGATAGCCACGCCCTTAGCCATCCTCCAGGCAGTTCGGGGATCCTTGGAATCATGGAGACTGGCGGGAGCAAGATGCGTGCAGCACCCCTTCAGGGTTCCGACATGAGAGAGCACCCTACCCACTGTTCCCTAGGGCCTCTTTCTTTTCTCTGAACTTCTTGCTTCAGACCGTGCGTGGCCTTGTAAACATTGCCCCCTGCCCCATGACATAAAAAGCCAGCCGTTGCTGGTAGTTAAAAAAAATACTTAAAACGGGACGAAACAAAGCGGAAACAAATCAAAAATATCTTTCCCTTTAATAGTAGGTATAGATTGTACGTGCTAACTTAAATTCATGTGTACATAACAATAGTTAGCATAACTTTTTCTATTTTTTTAATATTTTTTTATTTCTAGCTTTAATCTCAACCGTAAAAATCAAGATCTTTTTTTTCCATGGGGGCGGTAAATTAAGATCAATAGACCATATTTTTTATGCTGAAACACATTACTCTGGAAAAACTTCCTTTACAGAGAGAGTATAAGATATTTTTTGACACCGTTATAGACCCTAAAAACCATCTTATAAAAAAGTTAGAGAGGGAGTAA
>NC_041391.1:34347557-34365479 GCF_002162155.2 Triticum dicoccoides | reverse complement strand
AAAAATGTCAAAGTTAGACAAAAAGAAAATATAAATAGCGAAGTTACGGAAAAATGTTCTTTAGTAGAAACTGTTGAACTAATAAATGAAAAAGGAAAACTATCAATCTCCATCTGGACTCTATCTTGATGTTCATGCTTGCTGTTGCTGTCAACTTTCTTCTGTTTGACCAGACAATGTGCAGGGTAAGTGAAATTGCCAAAGCAGGGGAAAACACTAGAAAATCGGGGTACAGCCTACAGAACAGAAACTACATCACTATGCTGGTCCATGAATCGTGACTACCTATACAGTTCCGCGGTTTACGCAAGCTTCTTGCCGTCGTCGCCGTCGGCGGCGACCGTGCCGTCGTTGCCGGCGAGCTTCATGTACTTGTCCTTCCTGGTGAGCGTGGTGCACCGGTACCCGAGCTCCTTGCCGATCACCGCCTGCACGTGGTTGGCCACGTCCACGGCGCTCCTCCCGCCGGCGCCGCACGTCTCCTCCGGCCGGAGCGCCGGCAGGAACGTCATCTTGTACCCCGGCCGCGGGTTCATGTAGAAGAACCACGGGTCCATGGCCTTCCATCCCCTCGCCGTGGACCCGTAGTAGGTCGACTGCGCCGCCTCCAACGCCACAGGCACGATCCGGTCCGTCAGCTCCGCGAACAGCGCCGAGAAACGCAACAGGCAGGGCTCCCGGCACGTCGTCCCCTCGGGGCACACCACCACGTCGCGCCCGGAGTTCAGCAGCGCCGCGATGCGCGCCGCGTCAGCCTCCCGGTCCCGCGCCAGCGCCACCGCCGGGATCGGCGAGATGGCCGTCGACAGCCGGCTCACGCTGTAGGTCACGCACGTCACCGGTCGCCCCAACGCCACGGCCACGATGATGGGGTCCAGCGCCGTGCGGTGGTTGCAGACGAGGAGGGACCCGGGGGAGCCCTCGCGCGGCGCCGGCGGGGGCGTGCCCCGCACGGCGAGCTGGATGCCGGTCAGGCGGTACGTGTGGCGCACGAGGTGCGGCGGGACCGGGAGGCTGATGAGGACGCGGAGGACGGCCAGGGCGAAGCCCACCGGGAGGTAGACCAACGCGAAGAGCGCCTGCGCCGGGTCTGGCCGGCGGACCAGGCGGCCGTCGTGGAAGACGACGCTGGACAGCAGAGCGTCGGCGGCCGCGCGCGGCGCGCGCTTGTTCGTGGGCACCATGTAGGCTTCCTGCATATGCACATGCGCGGGAAACAAATAAGATTAATCAGCGGTACTTGTAGATAATCTGAACCAAAAATAGTTTTTATTTGGGTATTATTAGTGGAGTAACTAATCACTATTCAACAGTAATCTGTCCCTGTCCAAAGCGACGGGTAACAGGACTGAGACAGATGTGATTTGATTGTCATCAAGTAGCTTCATAATGTAGCCAGTGAAGACTCAGGTCAGCAAAAATCTTAGCCATAAAAAAGTAAGCAAAAGTACAGAAATTAAAGAAAATTATGACTACTCAGCATTTTGCAGATTTAAGTAGTAATGAATATGACAACTTTGAAGGCTAAACATCAGGTGAAAACTAGAAGGGACTTTATTGTTTTTTCCTACTCCCTCTGTCTTATAATATAAGAGCGTTTTACACCAGTATTGTATCAAAAACGTTCTTATATTATGGGACGGAGGGAATAGCTAATAAAGGGACAAATTTGTCTCAAAATAAAAAACTAAGGGGCTCTGAAAAGGCAAAGATAGGAACCACACAATTTTTTGCAACTCCAACTACCACAAGAAAAGGCTATTGTAGATGAGATGATGAGATTGATGCCTTAGCACTCAAAGAACAATTCAGTTTACTTCAAAATTAGCTGTGGTCTGATCTTTGGTCACTCAAAGAACAATTACTGTGAATTAGAGAAATTCTATCCAAGAAAGATTGTGTCGAATTCAGGAAACTTTGGTCAGAACAATCGAATTTACTAGTACCTTGCAGATGGCCATGAAGTCGTGGTCGCTCTCGCGGTCGCCGAGCCCGACGTCCGGCATGTCCCCGCCGGCAAACAGCCTCTCCACGACCTCCCTCTTCCTCCCGGCCACAAGCACCCCGCCGCTGATGAGCCCCGTGAAGCGCCCGCAGCAGGTCCCGAGCTCCGTCCCGGCCACCTCCGCCCCGAGGAACTCGCGTACGAACGGGGCGACCATGACCGCCGGGGACGCGGTGACCACGACCCGCCTGCCCGCGCCGCACCCCCGGAACACCTCCCACGAGTCGGCGCGCACCCCGGCGGCGTAGTGCCGCGGAAGAACGCCCCTCACCACGGCCTCCACGTCCCGCACCCGGAGCCCCGCGAAGGTGGCGAAGACGAGGAGCCCGATGGCGGCCGGCTCGGAGACGGCGCTGTAGAGGAGCAGGATGAACGGGGCGAGGAGGAGCAGCGCGAGGGCGCGGAGGTACCCGCCCGCCTCGAGGGCCACGAGGAAGTAGTAGGGGAACGCGGAGGAGGAGGCCAGCAGGGTGCCGTCCAGATCAGAGGCCGCGGTGCGGCGCTCCCGCGCCGCCGCGTCGTAGGATGACACCGGCGGGAACCTGCTCATCGCGACCGTCGCTCGCGGCGCCATGGACGGACGAAGGGAGGGAGATCGATCGATGGGCCGACGGATGGCGGTGGGTCTAGCGCGCGATGATTGTGCCGGGCGGCCGGGGTGAGTGGTGTGCGCGTAGGATTTGTACGCCGGGTTGCTGGGGTTGGCTGAGCGGCCCAGCGGCGCCGCGGCGGGCGTGGGCGATGGCGATGGCGACGGCGGGCGAAGGAGACTCTTGTTTTTGGCGAGCAGAGATGGAAAGCAGAGCGCCAACCGCACCTCCTCTATTTTATACTACTCGCCAACCACCTCCCACCCCCAGTCGGAGTCGGCCGACGGCTACGACTAGTTCACCGGCCGGCCGATTAATGCCGGTCGGGTCCGAGCTGGATTCGATCTGGCCCTCTCTCCGATTCCGAGCAGGAGAGAAATAGTACTGTCGATTGGCAATTTGGCATGCATGCGCAAAGTGCTGTGGTTTGGGCGTACAAAAACAACGGACGCGTGATGAATGAAGGGGAACGTAGTACGTGGACCATGCATACATGCATGCGAGATTGACGGTCGACAACCAAAAAATTATGTCAAAGCCACAACGAACGTCCCCTGCTGCTCCTGAGCAAATATACACCTGCCATGATGAATGTTGAAACTTTGTTGAATGTTTCGAGTGTTTGCAAAGTTTCATCATGATATGACACACTCATTATTTTGGTTTTTTTTTCTGCCATAACTTTAACGACATTGTTTTTTTTATCACAACTCCCCTTAATTTTATTCTATCTTGAAACTTTGCAAGCACTCGAAAATGTCAGAGAGGCCCCCCAGGCTATAGACACACTATGCTTCGGCGTAGACTCCCACCAACTCCTTGGGGCGTCGAGGTTAGGATTTTACAGTCGTGCATATGCGCTGGTGAGATTTGACGTCAAGTTCTTCGGATCAAATTCATGGGTTTAACGACGATGACTGCAGGTCCAGGGCGTTGGTCCTGAGGGGCACGTGCACGAAGACATCCTATCTGTCATCGGCAAGGCAGCGGTACATCGACGGTTTGTTCTGACGGTGGCAGTGGTCGTTCAGTGGGCACGTGCACGAAGACGTCTTGACTGTCCTCGACAAGGTAGCGGTGCGTCAATAGCACGTTCTGGCGGTGGCAGTGGGCATGTGGAAGAAGACGTCGTGACTGTCCTCGACAAGGTAGCGGTGCGTCAACACGGCTCGTTCTAACGGTGGCAGTCATCGTTCGATGGGCACATGCACGAAGATGTCCTGACTGTCCTCGACAAGGTAGCGGTGCATCGACGGATCGGTCTAACAATGGCAGTGTTCGTTCAGTGGCACGTGCACGAAGACGTCATGCCTGTCCTTGACAAGGTAGGGGTGCATCGGCGGCTCGTTCTAACAGTGGCAGTGATTGTTCGGTGGGCACATGGACGAAGACGTGCTGACTGTCCTCGACAAGGTAGCGGTGCATCAACGGCTCGTTCTGACGGTGGCAGTGACCATTTAGTGGGCACGTGCATGAAGACACCCTGACTGTCATCGACAATGTAGCGCTTTATGGCAGTGGTTGTTCAGTGATCCAGAGATCTTGTTGTTTTTTTACTACATTTGGAGTGATTTGTACCGGTGAAACTTTTTAATATAACCGAGTCCTTTTTAGTTTATAATAATATTAAGATATGAAGGAGTGTTTAGAGAGTTGTAAATACGGGTACAGTTAGAGACACCCTAAGATCGGTGATTACGGTCAGCAAAGCATTCGAGTAGTTGAACGCCACTAGAGCATGCTTTCATACTACTGACGGACATTAAAACCCTTGTTTTAACATCTCCCGATCTAGTAATGAGACCAGGCAAAACGTTCGCCTCCGTTTCATCAGGAAGGAAACCCACAAAGGTTTCAACTGGACGGTCCGTCGAATCAATGGACGGCACCAGAAACCTCTCCATTGATGGGTTCGTCGTTTCGGCTAAGAGAGGCGGGCCGTGATCGCGATTGACGGCTGTTGGTGAGCCACTAGTTCGATCAGTCCCGTAGAGAGGCCTACAGAGTACGCACTATACATAGCTGATGACCTGATGTGTATGTGCAACTACACTGGTACAGTACCGGTTTGTTTCTCCTTCCGTGCCAACACAAAAGAGACCTCCCATCGCTATCTTCCATCATCATTCGTTAGCTCAACTTGTTGGCCTACTCACAGCACGACCACAAATTGAGCCAACGACGAAACTATTTGCTCAGGCCCACGACGAAAGGACCACAGTGTTGAAGCGGAAGGGTGGTGGGCCCATGACCCACAGGTCTTAAGATCGAAACCTGGAGGACTGGTGTACGTCAACAACATGAAATATCAATGAACTGGTTTTGCTTCAACGCTTTCCAACATATGGAGGGCTTTTGAAGCAGAGATGACAAGCTAATGCTCAACTGCTTCTACTATGATGCCTCAAGCTTTCTTCTTGCCCAGGAGACGACACTGTTCCATTTTCCAGTGACAAACTGACAATGCTAACCTGTCCGACTGCCAGTACATTCACAACTTATTTCATCAAGTACAAATCAGAAGTCACACTTGAGGAAATGATAAACCTGAACCTTTCGAGTGAACTTTAGAATACTCCCTCCGCTCCGTGATCCTTTCGAGTAGTATGCTGTTCAAACTTGATATGCATCGCCTCATCAGTAGAAAAATGAGGTTTGGTGTGTATGTATAGCAGATAAAAGGGCGGTACGTACGGTGGCATGGCAGATTGAAGACATTGATCTACACTGTGCTCCTCATCATACACCTTCGCTTGCTCTCCAATCTCCATGTGAGTTTCTGACCCTCTCTCTGTAAAGTAGGGTCTAGTATATTATCCTTATACACGTATTTATATATGTATGTAATTGTAATTGTGATCCTCTATATATTGAGACGTGAGGCTGAATGTCAACCACCCACGCAAAACCCTAAACCTGTGTTTCTAACTTGGTATCAGGCCGGGCCGCCGCTGCAAGTTCCTCGCGCCGCCGCCCGATCCTCTCTCCACGCAGCCGCTACTTCCGATCGCTGCGCGAGCTAGCCAAGCTAGCCATCCATCCGCCGCGTGAGCTAGCATCCATCCGCCGCGAGTGCGTTCCATCCATCTGCGCCGCCGCTTCCGATCGCAGTTACCGCGCGT
The DNA here is from genome assembly GCF_002162155.2 of Triticum dicoccoides. Classification (NCBI taxonomy): domain Eukaryota; kingdom Viridiplantae; phylum Streptophyta; class Magnoliopsida; order Poales; family Poaceae; genus Triticum; species Triticum dicoccoides. The sequence goes on along the minus strand of NC_041391.1, from coordinate 34,359,762 downwards.
GCCATCTCCCGCGACTTGCTCCGCTGCCGCCGCGCGCTGTCTCATCCACGCCACCGCTGCGATGTCATGCGCCGCTATGTCCGTCGCCCAAACTAGCGGCGCGATCGTCTCTTCTCCCGTCGCCTCGATCCCCGCCGCGCTCGCCGTCCCGATGATCTCCGTCCGCCTCGGTCGCCACAACTTCATGCTCTGGGGGGGCATCACCAGCACCGTTCTTGCCGGTGCCAACCTCCATGGACACCTCGATGGCACCAAGGCGGCACCGGCCAAAACACTCGTTGTCGGCACCGGCGACGCTGCTACCACCGTCGCCAACCCGGAGTACCACCAATGGTGGGTTCAAGATCAGCGCGTCTAGGGGCTTCTTCTCACCTCCATGGATGAGGATATTGCATGCCAACTTATTGGCTGCGAGTCGGCGCATACGGTATGGACAGCCGTCGCCGCCATGTTCGGCGCCCAGAGCCGCGCCAATGTCCGCCACATCTGGCGTCAACTTCAGTCGCTGAGGAAGGATGATCTGTCTGCCGCGGAATACATGCACAAGATGAAGGCCCTGGCCGACACTATGGCCGCTGCCGGCTCTCCGATCCGGGATGATGAGCTTATCGATCACATCCTCACTGGCCTCGGCTCCGCCTACAACTCCATCGCCGCCTCCTTGGGCGTGAGTAATGCACCCATGCCCTACTCCAGTTTTTACTCATTGGTTCTGTCCTTCGAGGCGCTGCAGGCACAACAGAGTGCGGTGGAGGGGTGGTCTCCCTCCGCGAACGCCGTGACCCGTTCGGGTTCATAAGGCGCGGGCGGACGTGCGCCCTACTCCGATCCCTATCCCTCCCATGGTGGGGGGCGCCCGGCTGATGGACATGGCCAGCCAGGGCAGAACCGCCAGGGCGGTAATGGCGGCAACACCGGCGGCCGTGACCGCAATACTGGTTATGCCGGCAATGGCCGGCAAGGTGGAGGAGGCAACGCCGGCAACAACAACGGCGGAGGAGGTGGGCGTCGCAACCGCTGGCGTCCCCAATGCCAAATTTGCAAGAACTGGGGCCATGAAGCCGACGACTGTCGCAAGCGCTATGATCAGGATCACAACTCCCGCTCCGCCAACTCGGCCTCCACCAACACCGTCGACTTTCCTTGGGTGTTGGATACCGGGGCTACGGATCACTTGACTAATGATCTTGAGCGCCTCCAGGTTCATGAGCGCTATGACGGCAAGGATCGGGTTCAGGTGGCCAATGGTGCAGGTTTGTCTATTTCACACATTGGTCATTCCCGTTTACCCGGTTCATCTCTTAAACTGCGCAACATCCTTCATGTTCCACACATCAGCCAGCATCTTCTCTCTGTTCATCGTCTTCTTTGTGATAATGACGTGTTTGTTGAATTTCACCGTCGTTTTTTCCTTGTTAAGGACAAAGCAACCAGGCGCATCATCCTTCATGGTAGAAGTTACGGGGGGGTCTATCCGGTCCCCTTCGCTCGTGCGTCATCTTCATCGTCTCACCGTGCCTCCTCCGGTGTTCGAGTTTCGTCGTCGCAATGGCATCAACGTCTTGGTCATCCTACAAATAATGTGGTCACTTCCATTGTTCGGAGTCATGAACTTCCGTGTTCTAGTTCAAATAATTCATCGTTAGTTTGTGATGCATGTCAGCGTGCTAAGAGTCATCAACTACCTTATTCTACTTCGTTTCACATCACTACTGTACCTCTTGAATTAATACATTCAGATGTTTGGGGTCCCGCTCTTGCTTCGTCGGGAGGGTACAAATATTATGTTAGTTTTATTGATGACTACACGCGCTTCACCTGGATTTATTTGCTTAAACACAAGTCTGATGTTGAGCAAGTTTTCTACAACTTTCAGGCTCATGTCGAACGCCTTCTGGATTATAAAATCAAAGCCGTTTAGTCTGACTGGGGTGGTGAATACCACAAACTCCATCGCTACTTTCAACGCACGGGCATCTCTCACCGAGTGTCATGTCCGCATACCTCTTAGCAGAACGGTATTGCCGAGCGCAAACACCGACACTTGGTCGAGACCGGTCTTGCCTTGCTTGCGCACTCCTCTCTTCCACTTCGGTTTTGGGATGAGGCTTTTCTTACGTCATGTTACCTCATCAACCGTATGCCCACTCCGGTTCTCAACAAGGACACACCTTTGTTTCATCTGTTTCATGTTCAGCCCAACTACTCTTCCCTTCGGATTTTTGGGTGTGCTTGCTGGCCTAGTCTCCGCAAGTACAATGCTCACAAACTTGAGTTTCGGTCCAAGATGTGTGTTTTCCTTGGCTATAGTCCTTTGCATAAGGGCTATAAGTGTCTTGACCGTACCTCCGGTCGGATATACATCTCTCGTGATGTTGTTTTTGACGAGACTGTGTTCCCTTACTCTCAACCCGGCGTTTCGGTTGATCCTGCTTCTCTTGAACATGCACTCACTTTTCCCTCCGATGAACCGGTTCCGGATGTTCATGTGCGCAAATATGACCTGTCCTATTTGTCATCTAACTTGTCTTTTGCAGGTGATATTGCTTTGAGTTCCCCCCAGGTACATGTTGCTGCTCCGACGCCTCCTGATGCGCCCGACGTGCATGTCCCGCCGCCCGAGGCGGATGCGGCTGCCTCGCCTGATGGCGCGACTGCGGACGCGGCTGGGTCGCCACCCTCGCCCGGTGAGGCTGGGTTGCCACCCTCGCCCGGTCCGTCGCCCGGGCCGCCGCCCTCACCTGGGCCGGTCCCACACACCATCGTCTCTCGGCCCGTGTCGCCTCCTGCTGAGGTCCCCTCAGCCGCGACACCCTCGGCCGAGCCCTCGTCGCCGTCGTCTTCTCTTACTGGCGATGCAGCTCCGGCGCATGCTATGGTTACACGCCATCGTGATCATACGCGCAAGGAGAAGTCTTACACTGATGGCACGGTTCAGTACGACTCTCGCCGTCGTGCCTTCTTCGCCGCACCGGTTTCCCATCGTGATGCTCTGGGTGAACCTGCCTGGCGTGCCGCCATGTCCGAGGAGTTTGCTACTCTCTGTCACACTAACACCTGGGTGTTGGTGCCTCGGCCACCTGGTGTTAATATTGTGAGCTGCAAGTGGATTTTCAAAACCAAGCACCGTCCGAATGGGTCTGTTGATAAGCACAAAGCTCATCTTGTTGCTCGTGGTTTCACTCAACAGCACGGGATTGACTACGGAGATACTTTTAGCCCGGTGGTGAAGCCTGCCACGGTTCGCTTGGTTTTGTCTCTTGCTGTGTCTCGTGGCTGGAGCCTCCAACAGATTGATGTGAGCAATGCCTTTTTACATGGGTTCTTGGCCGAAGATGTGTACATGCAGCAGCCACCCGGGTTCGAGGATGCCACTTATCCCTCTCATGTCTGCAAACTTCAACGGTCTATTTATGGTCTCAAGCAGTCACCCCGTGCCTGGTATGCTCGTTTGAGTCAGTGCCTTTTGCAGCTCGGTTTTGTTGCCTCCAGATCAGATGCATCTCTGTTCATCTTCTCCCAGGGTACTATACAGATATACATGCTGGTGTACGTTGATGATATTGTGATTGCTGGCTCTACCCCCGCCGTGGTGGATCGTCTTGTGCAGTCGTTGTCTGCTAGCTTTCCCATCAAAGATTTGGGTCGCCTCGAGTACTTTCTTGGTTTGGAAGCGTCCTTTCATTCAGGGGGCATGACCTTGACACAGAAAAAGTATGCTTTAGATCTTCTTCATCGCGTCAACATGGAGAACTGCAAGGCCACTTCCACTTCGCTTGCTACATCCGAGAGTCTCTCACGTCATAGTGGTGCACTACTGGGTAGAGATGACTCCTTTCGGTATCGCAGTGTGGTTGGGGCACTTCAGTATTTGACCCTCACTCGTCCTGATATCTCCTTCGCAGTGAACAAAGTGTGTCAGTTCCTGTCTCAGCCAACGGTGGATCATTGGGAAGCAGTCAAGCGTATTCTGAGATATGTCAAAGGTACGCTAGACATGGGACTACGGGTTCGTAAGTCCAGATTCACTGGAGTGAGTATATTCACCGATGCAGACTGGGCAGGCTGTGTTGATGATAGGCGCTCCACTGGTGGTTTTGCTATATTTGTTGGACCTAACCTTGTATCTTGGAGCTCGAAGAAGCAACCCACAGTCTCAAGATCAAGCACCGAGGCAGAGTATAAGGCATTAGCCAATGGCGCGGCTGAAGCCATTTGGATAGACTCTGTACTCACAGAACTTGGAGTCCCACGGCAGCGCACTCCTATATTGTGGTGTGATAACTTAGGGGCAACTTACCTGACGGCGAATCCAGTGTTTCATGCTCGGACCAAACACATTGAGATTGATTTCCACTTTGTGAGAGAACGAGTAGCTGCTTGTGAACTGGAAGTCGAGTTTATTTCTACAGATGATCAGTTAGCGGATGTATTTACTAAACCCGCTACTAGACAGATGCTAGACCGTTTTAGAACCAATCTGAACCTTGTATGTAGTTCAGATTGAGAGGGCATGTAAAGTAGGGTCTAGTATATTGTCCTTGTACATGTATTTGTATACGTATGTAATTGTAATTGTGATCCTCTATATATTGAGACGTGAGGCTGGATGTCAACCACCCACGCAAAACCCTAAACCTGTGTTTCTAACTCTCTCTATCCAATGACACCGAAGGCAAACGTTTTGAGCATTAGTTACTGGACGGCCGCTGGAATTAATGGGCGGCACCAAAGATTTCTCCACCCTGCACGTCGTCCAGAGGAGAAAGCTACTAGTACCAAGAACGCAGGCGGTCGAGGTTAGGCTAGGCTAGGCAGGCGGGGCCGGTGATCCTGATCCTGTTGTCGCGATCGCCAGCTGCTGCGAGTCACAAGTTGGAATTGGATCGATGTCTCGCGTCGCGTACACACACAAACAACACTGCAGAGCAGATAGCGCGTAGCTGAGAACAGAGGAGACTTTCCCATCGCTGTCTGTCGAACAAATACCTTGCCTAATCTCCGTGCATGTGTTTTTTAAAAAGTAAAAATCGTGAAAATCACAACAAATCAGAGTGGCGCAGCGGAAGCGTGGTGGGCCCATAACCCACAGGTCCCAGGATCGAAACCTGGCTCTGATATTTTTTATTTTTTTCATCAGGTTTCAGTAATTTGCCCCTTTTTTTTTAAAAAAAATCCTTTTTGTTCAGGTTCCCAGTTACTTGTCCTGTCACTTCAGTGGGTTTGCCACTACCGTGTCCGCTTCGATGAAATTCAAAGGTGGACGAATTTGAGAATTTAACACAGAATGTGATCCGTCAAAATCGAAGCGGTCAGATTGATGCTCTCTGGAATTCCAGTGATGCGCAAAACCATGCTTGGACTAACTACGAGCACAAGTGAACACATTTAACTGGACTGTTGTAGGCAAAGAAGATGAATAATGAACTGATCCTGCCTCAATGCTTTCACAACTCCAACATTCGGAGATTGTTCCATGGCAGCTTGTTGAAGTGAACAAGACAATCGAATGCTGAACCGGTTCTATCTACTGCAGGGCCGATCCTCAAGCTTTGTTCTGCTGCAGAAGATGTTCTGGTACAGTTAAAAACTTGATATGCATCACCTCCAAAATATATCAAGCTTTCTTTGGCTTCTACATTATATATAGGAGCCAGAAGGCACTAGAGCAGCATGGCAGTGCTTCATAGGCCATCAGGTGCTGCAAATTCCCCTAGAGATTTCCACTAAAAAGGAAAACCTCGTAATACAGTGGTCTATTACACTGTGCTCCTCAACATACACTTTTGCTTCTTAGAAAATCAAAATACAACAGGTAATACAAGTTTGCAGCAAGGTGAAATCCGCCAAGGGCATTTGCACGCATACTTTCAGAAAATCAACAGATACCATTTGTAGTTGCAGTAATACAGTTAAACACACTGCCATCATGCTGGTAAATGGACACTGTATGTCTGTATCTCCTTTCTTTTCCCGATTTTCGGTCCATTTACCGCCATGAAAAGAAAATATATATACATTCATATGTATTTTTGAACCAAAGCCTAATGCATCAGTCCAAGCTAGAGGAGAAAAAGGCCTAATGTATTACTGAATCTGATCCAACTTTCTGTTGCTCGACATTATCTCGACAGGTTCACAACTTTGAACTTTGGGACAGGTGTAAACAATAGCCATGTTGCTCGATATTATCTCCGACAGATTCACAACTTTAAACTTTGGGACAGGTGTAAACAATAGCCATGTTGCTCGATATTATCTCGACAGAGTCACAACTTTGAACTTTTGGACAGGTGTAAACTGTAGCCATGCTAGGAAGTAGGCACTGAACAGGGACTGAATGTAATGTATAAATGCTTACGCAAATTGCAAGCTTTGGCATGGCCTTTCGGTCCTTCAAATCCAACAATTTTGCTCCTTCAAGTCCAACTTCAATAGGGCACCACGAACGACATTGTTCGAAATTCCACCGATTCAAGGTTATACTCAGCGACTTCAGCCTACAGTCGACTGTCGTTTGAAGCCGGTAGTCCAGAACAATTGGACGCCTTCTAAATGGAAATCCGTTGCATGTCTTATCATCAACAAAGTACTGTAGATCGTACGTAGCTGATGGGCATGTGCAACCACTTTGATTATCAGTTAAGCTGTACGTCTGTCATCGTTAGCTTAACTGGTTGGCCTACATACGCCAACCGACGAATCCATCCATCACCAAATTCTCTGGATTTCGCTTCTGTCGAAACCAGGACTTGAGTGCTTGTATATATAAGTTTAAATTCAAGTTGTGACAAGAAAAATCAGAGTGGCGCAGCGGGAGGGTGGTGGGCCCAAAACCCACGGGTCCCAAGAATCAACAGATTTTCAACTATTACATCACCTTTTATTGAACTAAATGTCACAAGGGGTAGAAATAAAAGGCGACAACAACTCTCCTGGTAAGTTGGGTGAAGGAATGATGTCTAGGCCACACACACACCATGTCCATTCGTTGATATTCTATAAATAACTACCTTACCTGTATCGAAAATTGGTTTCTATAATTCACATCTAGATATTTTTTAAGGATGTCACACCTAAGCTCCCACAAATATATAATGCAGTAACAAAAAACAAAAAAAAAACTAGGACAAAAAAATAAACCTCAAACAGAGTGGACATCGGCTTAGATGTGACATAGATGTGTCCTAGACAGGCCCATAGAAAATCATTGTTTAGCTGAAAGAGGGTGGATGCATGACTGAGTGTGAGGAGAGCAACAATAATGAGCATGATGAGTGTCATCGGTGATGGTGCAATTTCCCGGGAATGAGATGCGTTGGGAATTTGCTCAGAACTTTGTTGAGGCGATTTTCTCTGGAGTCCTCTTCTAAAGTTACCGTCAGTGTTAGAATAAATTCGAGACATACCGTTGATCATCCGAGGGCCAAACTATCACACGAGCACGACACCGAAATTTGTTAACGAGGTTCACCGATATAGCTACATTCCTGGGGCCTGACTATAGGCGCTCCTCCCCATAACACCGCTACAATACCACATCCGTTCGCCCTGGACACCGGCACATGCCGCCGGCTTCCCCTGCGTTCCGGTGCTATTATGTTGGCATAGGTTACATCGTGTGTCTACCCTCGCTATATATGAGAGGCCTAGGATATAAGTGTCCTACATGGACACGACTCCATATCCTATTTAAACACAATACAACTACAAGTCCAACTGTAACCTACCTTGTACGCTATATTTGACACAACTCCAACAAACTCCACCTTGACGAATATTCTCCACCACCTTAAGTTCGTCAATGCGTCAAACTTCCATGTACATAGGACTTGAGTTTACCCATGAGTACTACTGCTACTCCAAAGGCTCCATATGACTCCACCTACAACTTGTAGTCCCTTCTTTTCTTGACCCAAGTCAATGCCCGAGCGAAATTAAGTTCCTTGTTACTCTAGTTTGTGCTCCCAACTTCCAGAGTATCAGTCCAACGCCATCACACACTGATCACTGACCTGCGTGAAAGTGAACAACTCACATATTGGTTTCACACATAAGAGTTACCTGAGCTCAACATCACCGCCCTTCCTTGACCGCCTATCTGAAACTTGAAAAAATTTCACCATTGCTTGTAGTCATCCCGAGTCAAATTCGCAGTTGTCTCACCACATGTATGACCACCAGAGCCCTGGCCGTCTCCATGTCCCGTGCATACTGCACGCCTCGCCGCTATTACCGCGTCGAGCCTCCGCTGTCCCGGTCGAGTCTCAAGGGTTGTGAACCCCACATCACTCAATCCCTACTGCAGAGTACCATCGATCATCACTGACCGATGACGAGTTTCACGCTTCCATCAGACCACCGGGCTCCATTTCAAACTGCGTGGCACCCGCTTTCCCCGTTGAATAGGCTTCGACTCTCTGTGCACTTATGCCGGAGCGCCTCAATCAGCACCGAGTGAAGTCTTCCGTCAGACTCCAGCTCCACCTTCAACATGACTTCATGGTAGATGATCAGTCCACCCTCGAACCCCGTTGACTCCAAGCTCTCATGTGCACCGTCTTGAATCAACCCCGCACCATAGTCTTGTCGAAGCCACACAAGCCCTCAGGCCTGCGCCACGTGTTTCCACGCCCAGAAGTCAGTCACCATCAGCATCACGCTCCTATGTCGTCATTGCCAATTCCACCACCATCTTTTGTACCGACCGACTCGCGTCGATCCATCAGACTGTCTAGTCCAACCCAGGCTCCCAAATCAATCCATGAATTTCCATCTATCACATGATAATTTCATCTCAGCTGACATGACTTCCTGCAACGCGTTCAAGTATCCCTGTTATGCCAACAAATCTTTCACCCTATAGCCAGCAGTTGGCTATACTATTAACCATGCTCTTAGTAGTTTTGGTCTTGGTTACAGTGCATAATGGATTTAAATGATCTACACATCTTGGAGCCACTTTGTCCACAATGTCCAAGCCTCGCGATTCACAAGCAGCCCACATTGCAAGATCGTGGAAAGAAAAGGGTAGTAAAGTCTGCAGTTTCGTCTGTGTGCAGGGTAATCATCTCAAATATTAATATTAGTTTCTTCTCAATTTTCCATTTCACTTCTTGTTTGCCTTTTAATTTTTCGCTCCTTTTTTTTCTTTCATTTTGTTACCATGTTGTACCGTGTTAATTGTATCAACATCTTAATTGTTGTGCTTCATTATTTTGATGCAGAGAGCCACATACTTTCTATCCGAGTTATGGACAAATGATGGGCCGTAAGGGGGAGTTTGGGTATTCACAAGGTAAGGTAGGGTAGGACAATAGATTAGGGGTATACACTTGAGAGAATCCCTACACTTTTATTTATAGTGAAGGAATTCTCTGCATGCCACCGAAGGGCTCATTTCATACATGTGGTTTATACGTTGCAGGGAACAGTTCCATCATGGCGACGCTGTAATTTCGACCAACTTTACAAAATGGAAATCACCAGTACGAGGGATGACCATTTAGCCTTGATTACTAAAGGTTACCGAGCTATGATTTACAAGTAAGCATGCACTGAGCTCTCTGTGATCTCCTTAATTATGGAAATACTCCCTCCGTCCGGAAATACTCGTCGGAGAAATGGATATATCTAAACGTATTTTAGTTCTAGATGCATTCATTTTTATCAATTTGTCCGACAAGTATTTTCGGACGGAGGGAGTATATACTTAACTCCTTAATTTGATTTTTTTTTCATGTGTGTATGATGCTGCAGTGGAGACCACGATTGTAAAATATCTTATGTTGGCACCCAAGCATGGATCAGACAACTTAACCTGTCCATCACAGATCACTGGCGACCATGGCATGTGGACGGCCAAGTCGTAGGGTAAGGACTGACTTTACAACCCATATGTACTTGTTGTGTGCATCACTCTGCAGAAAATACTGGCCCTGGACCTGATGGCTTCGGCCCGCTGTTCTATCGAAAATACTGGCACTTGGTCAAGGCTCCTATTAACTCCTTCATGGCAGATGTTCAAAACCATACCGCTCAAACAGAATGCCTTAACAGAGCCCACCTCATTCTACTACCCAAAAAAGAACATGCCAACACACCTGACGCCTACCGCCCGATCTCCCTTCAAAACTGCCCCATCAAAGCCGTCGCAAAAGTGCTCACCAACAGATTAAAACCAATGATCCAACTGCTTGTTCATGGCAACCAAACTGGTTTCATCCCTGGACGTAGCATAGCTGAAATTTTTATTTTCGCTACAGACCTCATAGGTGCCTGCCATACCAGAAAAGCCCCAACCATGGTCATTAAACTAGACTTTAGCAAAGCCTTCGACTCCCTCTCTTGGGACTCCCTTACATCCATTTTACGTTGCCGCGGTTTCCCGCCAAAATTCTCAGCCTGGGTCCATGACCTCCTATCAACCGGAAAAACTGCTGTTATGCTCAACGGGATCCCCGGAAACTGGATAAATTGCAAAAACAGGCTCTGACAGGGAGATCCTATTTCCCCTTACCTTTTCATCATCGTTGCTGATCTCCTACAACAGATGATCCAGAAAGACTGCGACCTCCTACACCTCAGTCACCCTCTCTTCTCATATCTTCCGCCAAACGTTTTACAATATGCCGACGACACCCTAATCATTGCCAAGGCATCCAATGACGCTGCTCAGCAATTAAAAAAAATCCTACACGATTTCGCCATGGCAACCGGCCTCGTTATCAACTTCACAAAAACAACATTCGTACCCATGCACATCAGCTCTGCCATGGCGGCCTCCATTGCCTCCACCCTGCAATGCCCAACCTCTACCTTCCCGCAGATCTACCAGGCCTACCCCTAACACCCACACGACTACCTTCAAACGCCTTCCTACCTATCATTGAACGCTGCCGCAAATTCTTGACAGGTTGGCGTGCAAAAATTCTCTCAAAAGGGGATAGACTCATCCTGCTATCGGCTGTCCTCGACTCCATCTTGGTCTATTTTATGTCAGTCTTCTCCATCCCCAAAAGTGTTCTTAAAATCCTCGACTCTATGCGGCGAGCCTTTTTTTGGGCTGCAGAGGAAACTTGCACTGGTGCGCAATGCTTAGTTGCCTGGAAAAATGTGTGTAAACCAAAAAAGAATGGTGGTCTAGGTCTAAAAAACCTACATCAGCAGAACAACTGCCTACTTATGAAATTTGCTGTAAAAGCACTCTTACCAGAAAAAACACCTTGGTTGGACTGGATTGCCTTGCAACACCCAAATGCTCTCATTGCTCCACAAAATAGCCACTCCTTCATTTGCCGAACAATAAATCAACAACTGCCAGCACTCCATGCCATCTCATTTGTACTCACAAACTCAGGCACTAATACCTATTTCTGGCTAGACGCTTGGCTACACTACCAACCCCTTGCTAATTTATTCCCATGCCTCTACTCACACACCACTATACCACTCGCTCGTGTGGCTGCTGTTCTGAACCACGGTTTGGAAACAATCCTACGGAACCGCCTAACATCTAATGCTGCTACCGAGTTGTGCTCTTTGTTGTCTCTCCTGCAGGATTTTCAGCTGTCGACAGGACCGGATGAGCGCTACCTCAATGGTGGCCTGCGCTTCTCCACGAGGGTAGCATACGTGCTAACCATGGGCGACGACGACAACAACGACGTACATGCCGTCGCCATCTGGTCTTCATGCGTTCCAAATCGCGTGAAGATCTTTGCATGGCTCCTGTTTCGTGATCGACTCAACTCCAAAAGCAACCTTCAACGCAAGCATATCGTCACCGACTCACTATGCCCGCGCTGCGGGTATGATGGTGAAACCAACTCACACATATTCCTTGACTGTCCGCTTGCACGGCGTATTTGGCAACGGATAGGGCTCTCTCCTTCGAGTAGCATCGACGATCTCTGGGACTGCCGTCTCCCTACACAGGTGGATGCGGTAATCTGGCACTCCGTCCTCCTCATTATTCTGTGGAAGATTTGGGATTCCAGAAATGCTATGACCTTCAAGCAGCAAAATCATCACAGTATCATCACCCTCAGGCGAATTGTTGATGACCTCATGCTATGGACGCACCGGATGAAGAAACCAGTGCACAAGCAGGCCGCCTCCTCATGGCGTTCCTACCTCTTATCACGATCACACGTGCTTATGTAATTCCCCCTTTGTAATCAGTCTGACGATGGGTTACAAAATT
>NC_041391.1:34332389-34347141 GCF_002162155.2 Triticum dicoccoides | reverse complement strand
TGCAGTAAAAAAAGTTCATCTGTGCTGGCCCATCGCCCAAGTGGTAGCAGCTATTGTCGCCCCGGGCCCCCCTTGGTGGAGGGGCCCCCAAATAATTATTTTGCATCAGGCCTATAATTTAGGCTGCAGTAAAAAAAGTTCATCTGTGCTGGCCCATCGCCCAAGTGGTAGCAGCTATTGTCGATGGAAAGTCTTATTTTTGCGAAAATTGTAGATGGAAAGTCTGATACATCGGCATAACTCACGCATTGACTCGCGGGATCCATGACCAAACGCATGCATCGCCATCACAAACGCAGCAGTCGCCACTTTTTCATCTCAAGCCTAGATTGTGGCAGATGAACCAGGAGAGGTTTCTCAAGCAAGAGGCCTGGATCTCACGGGACGTGGTCCACGCCGGAAATCAGCGGCGGATCGGTGCTGCTATGTGTCGTCTATAGAGGTGAGTTTTGCTGGACGACATCTTTCACTATTTGCACAATTAATCATTATGATTCTGTGGTTTAATACTGATGTTCACATGGCGCTATAGATCTCAATTCTCAAGGGAAGAAAGAGGTTCTGGATGCAGCTCATGGTGGTTAATTTATAGATGAACTGAGCAATGACAACACAATTGGGTAATTAACTCTTGATTTCATCATATGCATAACTAGGTGGGAGTAACTTTGCTCTATCGCGGCGCTGTAGATTTGATTTTGAAGATATAAAGGTATCTAAGTTTTGAAGTTATGAAGAAATATTTTCCGCATCAATCATACGGATTTACTCATCTATCTAATTTCTCATATAATCCTATTTGCGGTAACAGTCTTACCATTGTCATTACGAGAATTCAAAATTTGAATTCAATAGTGCATTTAGGATACAAATTGTTTTATGACTATTCTTGGAGTCTTCTGTCCCTTTTGGTATACTCCTACAGATGTAGTTTAAACATGTCTTTGCACCACTCTCTGTTGTATACCTTCTCCATAGCCCGTAACTTTGATGTTTATGTTGAGGGCCCCTAGGTTTCAGTTTCGCCCCGGGCCGCCGAGATCTCAGGACCGGCCCTGTGCATGCATGAATATTCAGTGGTCGTCCTCGCCTTTGTGGGTAGCTCAGTTTTGTCCTCGCCTTTGCGGGTAGCTCATTGTTTCCAATGCGCAGCGCCATGAAAACCTCGCGGCTTTAACCATTCGTTGACACCTCGCGGCTCTAACCATTGGTTGACATAGGTGAGAGCGAGAGCATCGCGTGAAGGCAACATAGCACGGGCAGCGAGCAGACTAAAGAAAGCTTGGTGAGCGGCGCTGCAGAGACAACGAGCTTACTGCTTACACCATGTGGCTGGAATTGGATAGAGAGAGGAGCTGGAGTCCAATCCCGATTTGTGTGTGCCGAACAGATGGAATTAAAACAGAAAACATATGATGTAACCTATGATGTAACTCTCGGCTCTGACTTTGGGTCTGCTCTCCCCCGGGTGATTGTTGGAAGAAAAAAGCTCTTTTGGTCAAGTCATGTTACGTTGTCTGTAACCGACTGGAACATCATAGATTTTCAAGCACTATACGTCACAAGATACTTGCCAAGAAAAAGGAAAGTCATGACTGGAATCCATGTTCTCCAAAGAATAAGTAACCTTAATCGTTGTGTCAAACAACCAATAACCAATTCAATTTTTTTTGGGAAATCATGACTTATTAGAATTTAGCTATCGATGATACATTGTAGCATATTGCATCCAAAAAATAAATAACTGTATAGGGATGACCAATGAAGATTAGTATTAAAGTAACCTGCTGAATATTTAACACAATTTACTACAAATCTTTCCTGGATTTTGCATATCACCAGGACACTATGCATGAATCTTTTTATAAGGACAGTATATGTCGTAACACTAATGAAGTCAGCTAATAAATATTTTTAAGAAAGAAATAAAAGAGCAAGATAGAACTTAAAACACATCAAACAATAATGTACAAAATAGAATACTGCAACTGATGCAAAAAAAAAATAGAGCACCAGGGATGCAAGATTAATTTAATTCTTCGTCAAAGCATAACATAGATAAGAGTTAGACAAAGTACATGTTTTAGAGGCAGTGGTGAATATAAACAGATAACCGTATTGACTTGAAAATAGCTAAGCATTACCAAGCCGAGAAGTATCTCGAGGCAGTAATGACGCGGTGGGTTAAAAAGAAAATAATATAGGATTTAGGAACAAGCCCTTGCAAATAATTTAGTTTTTGTGAAAAAAATCCACAAATCATTGACTAATATCTTGAAAGATGTAAATGTTAGTTATGTTATTTTTCTATATGTTAAACAACGTCTTGGTAGTCAGGATCAAATAAATTTTTTCAATGAAATATATGTTCATTTTAACAAATGACTTAAGAATAATTTTTTATGAGTCTCATTTTGTTTAATCTCTATTTTTTATATTATGAAAATACATACTTTTATATAAATTTCTCAGACTTCTAAAGTTGGTACTCTACTACACATATTAAATAAATGAAAGGGTCTAGCCGCGCAAATGCGCGGGTCACCCCGCTAGTTTTATATAATCTAACATTTTAACATTAAACATTTGTGTGTGTGTGTGTGTGCGTGCGTGCGCGTGTGTGTGCATGTGCACAGAGGCCGCCGGCGAGCCGCAGGGGGCCGGCCACAACGTACGGCGACGGGGGCGGCGCACGGACGGGGGCGGCGATGACGGCGACGGGGGCGGTGACAGGGGCGGCGCGGGGACGGGCGCGACGAACAGATGAAGATGATAACTGAAATTTTTGTAAGTGTTGCTTATATAGGGAAGGCCTTTAGTACCGGTTGGAGACAGGAATCGATACTAAAGGTTAAATTTGGCCAGGCGAAGCGGCGGGAAGCGACCCCATTTAGTACCGGTTCGTGGCTCCACCCGGTACTAAAGACCCGCCCTTTAGTACCGGTTGGAGCCACGAACCGGTACTAAAGGGGGTGCGCTCCCATTCCGCGGTGCACAATGTTTAGTCCCACCTCGCCGGGCGAAGGACGGCCGCACTGGTTTATAAACCCAGCCGCGGCTGCTCTTTCGAGCTCCTATCTAATGCAGGCCTCTGGGCCTAACTTTGCCATGCTGCCCTGTGAGCCTGTTGGGCCTTATGTGTCTGCATAAGCACGCCCAAGGCCGAGAAGACCCACTAGGCAGCGCGGAAATAATTTTTTTCATATAGTTTTTTTTCTTTTGTGCTTTATATATTTTCATCTATTTATTTCTGAATAGTTTTTTTCTATATTTAAAGTTTCTTATGTTTAATATTAGTGTGTTTTATCATTATATTCATATTTGTAGTGATTTTTCAGTTCATTTTGTAGTGCTTTTCAATTTCACGGTGATTTAGCTCTTAAAACAAATCAGTAAATGCATCGAAAATAACAAATTATGTCAGAAAGGTTGAAAGTTGATGACGTGGATTTAAATTGGGCATCTGAACGCAAAAAAAGTCCGGAGTTGTAATAAGTTATTAAAATATTGAATAGCCGGCATAAGAGATGAGTTTTCGTTCGAAACTCTGATACTTCCTAAGAGATTGTCCAGTTTGTACACAAAGTACATTCAGTTTTTGCCATAACCCTCTCTACTTTTTTGCACATGCTATGCGGGTGAAATGATGATACCATGCCAAGTTTCAACCTTTTCAGAGTTCATTTTGTAGTGCTTTTTAAGTTCACGGTGATTTAGCTCTCAAAGCAAATCAGTAAATGCATCGAAAATAGCAAATTATGTCAGAAAGGGTTGAAAGTTGATGACGTGGATTTGAATTGTGCACCTGAACGCAAAAAAAGTCCGGAGTTATAATAAGTTATTAAAATATTAAATAGCCGGTGTAACATATGAGTTTTCGTCCGAAACCCTGATACTTCGAAAGAGATTGTCCAGTTTGTACACAAAGTGCATCTAGTTTTAGCCGTAACCCTCTCTACTTTTTTGCACATGCTATGTGGGTGAAATGATGATACCTTGCCAAGTTTCAACCTTTTCAGAGTTCATTTTGTAGTGCTTTTCAAGTTCACGGTGATTTAGCTCTCAAAACAAATCAGTAAATGCATCGAAAATAACAAATTGTGTCAGAAATGGTTGAAAGTTGATGACGTGGATTTGAATTGTGCATCTGAACGCAAAAAAGTCCGGACTTGTAATAAGTTATTAAAATATTGAATAGCCGGTATAACAGATGAGTTTTCGTCCGAAACCCTGATACTTCGAATGAAATTGTCCAGTTTGTACACGAAGTGCATCTAGTTTTTGCCATAACCCTCTCTACTTTTTTGCACATGCTATGCGGGTGAAATAATGATACCTTGCCAAGTTTCAACCTTTTCAGAGTTCATTTTGTAGTCCTTTTCAAGTTCACGGTCATTTAGCTCTCAAAACAAATCAGTAAATGCATCGAAAATAGCAAATTATGTCAGAAAGGGTTCAAAGTTGATGACGTGGATTATGTTAATTTCTCGTACCACTCTGTACTCATTATAAATACCCCATATACACAAGTAAAGCACCAACCTGGTAACATCCAACATAAAGAAGTAATGCATAGTCGTTTGAACCAGCTCTTGTGTAAACATGTAAAAATATACATAAAAATACATTGATCAGTACCGCCTTTCAGCCAAAACGCGCTACTGCTACAAAGAAATACATCAAAAATACATTGATCATCAATGATCTTTTTGTGTACAATCTGAATTGTCAATATGAGTCCTCACCGGTTTGGAAACCGGAGAAGACTCATATTGTGGCCACAAATTCTACACATAGAGTTCAATGAATACCAAGTGGTTGTGATAGTTTGAGAAGTAACATATTTAAGGTGGTAAAAACTCTATTAGCGAAGTGAGGTGGGACTAAAAACCCGCTGTCAACTAGGAACCTCTAGTACCGGTTTGTGGCATGAACCGATACTAAAGGTGCTGGTGGGCCCCCAGCCTGACCACAGTCTTCAACAGCCACTTTAGTACCGGTGCGTGGCACGAACCGGTACTAAAGGGTCGCCACGAACCGGTACTAATGATCTCCGCCCCCTAGCCATTGGGACCGGCACTAATGATCACATTAATGCCGGTTTTGTTACAAACCGGGACTAATGTGCTTCACATTAGGCCCTTTTTCTACTAGTGTTATGATCCCAGTGTGTGACACTCAGAAAGAACAAGAAAAAACGAGAGATCAATTAAGATACTCTCAAATTGTCGGTTCACTCATGTACTTAGCTAGCGCTACAAGACCAGATATCTCTTTTGTTGTGAGCCAACTGAGTAGGTTCATGTCCAACCCAGGTGATGATTATTGGCATGCACTAGAAAGGGTCTTGCGCTATCTGAGAGATACTATGAGTTACGGAATTGAAGAAAATATGCCCTAGAGGCAATAATAAAGTTATTATTTATTTCCTTATTTCATAATAAATGTTTATTATTCATGCTAGAATTGTATTAACCGGAAACATAATACATGTGTGAACATAGACAAATATAGTGTCACTAGTATGCCTCTACTTGACTAGCTCGTTAATCAAAGATGGTTAAGTTTCCTAACCATAGACATGAGTTGTCATTTGATTAACGGGATCACGTCATTAGGAGAATAATGTGATTGACTTGACCCATTCCGTTAGCTTACTACTTGATCATTTAGTATGTTGCTATTGCTTTCTTCATGACTTATACATGTTCCTATAACTATGAGATTATGCAACTCCCGTTTACCGGAGGAACACTTTGTGTGCTACCAAATGTCACAACGTAACTGGGTGATTATAAAGGAGCTCTACAGGTGTCTCCGAAGGTACATGTTGGGTTGGCGTATTTTGAGATTAGGATTTGTCACTCCGATTGTCGGAGAGGTATCTCTGGGCCCTCTCGGTAATGCACATCACTATAAGCCTTGCAAGCAATGTGACTAATGAGTTAGTTGTGGGATGATGCATTACATAACGAGTAAAGAGACTTGCAGGTAACGAGATTGAACTAGGTATTGAGATACGACGATCGAATCTCGGGCAAGTAACATACCGATGATAAAGGGAACAACGTATGTTGTTATGCAGTTTGACCGATAAAGATCTTCGTAGAATATGTAGGAGCCAATATGAGCATCCAGGTTCCGCTATTGGTTATTGACCGGAAATGTATCTCGGTCATGTCTACATAGTTCTCGAACCCGTAGCGTCCGCACGCTTAAGGTTTCGATGACAGTTATATTATGAGTTTATGAATTTTGATGTACCTAACGAGTTCGGAGTCCCGGATGAGATCAGGGACATGACGAGGAGTCTCGAAATGGTCGAGACATAAAGATCGATATATTGGACGACTATATTCGGACTTCGGAAAGGTTTCGAGTGATTCGGGTATTTTTCGGGGTACCAGGGAGTTACGGGAATACGAGGAAGAAGTAATGGGCTTCATGGGCCAAGTGGTGGAAGAGAGGAGGCGGGGCGCGCGGCCCCCTAGCCAAAACCGAATTGGACTAGGGGGCTGGCCCCCCTTTCCTCCTTTTCCTCCCTCTCCTTCCTTCTCCTTCTCCTCCCCTTCCTTCCCCTCTCCTACTTGGATTAGGAAAGGAGGGAGTCCTACTCCCGGTGGGAGTAGGACTCCTCCCTGGCGCGCCTCCTTGATAGTTCATTTTGCATCATGCTTTTATATCAATATTTATTGCATTATGGACTGTTATTTCACGTTATGTCACATTAGTTATGGCTATTCTCTCTTATTTTACAAGGTTTACATGAAGAGGGAGAATGCCGGCAGCTGGAATTCTGGGCTGAAAAAGGAGCAAATATTGGAGGCCTATTCTGCGCAACTCCAAAAGTCCTGAAACTCCACAAAATATCTTAAAATAAATAAAGAAAAATCATCGCCAAAGATGAAGGCCAGGGGGCCCACACCCTGCTCACGAGGGTGGGGGGCTCCCCCCCCCCCCCGAGTGCGCGCCCTCCTACCTCGTGGGCCCCGTGGTGGCTCTCCTACGCCCATCTTCTCCTATATGAAGTATTTCGATGAGAAAAAAATAGAAGGCAACCTTTCGGGACGAAACTCCGCCGCCACGAGGCGGAACCTTGGCGGAACCAATCTAGGGCTCCGGCAGAGATGTTCTGCTGGGGACACTTCCCTCCGGGAGGGGAAATCATCACCATCGTCATCACCAACGCTCCTCTCATCGGGAGAGGGCAATCTCCACCAACATCTTCACCAGCACCATCTCATCTCCAAACCCTAGTTCATCTCTTGTCTCCAAGTCTGGGATTGGTACTAGTAGGTTGCTAGTAGTGTTGATTACTCTTTGTAGTTGATGCTAGTTGGTTTATTTGGTGGAAGATCATATGTTCAGATCCTTTGTGCACATTATTACCCCTCTGATTATGAACATGAATATGCTTTGTGAGTAGTTACGTTTGTTCTTGAGGACAAGGGAGAAGTCTTGCCATTAGTAGTCATGTGAATTTGGTTTTCGTTCGATATTTTAATAAGATGTATGTTGTCTAACCTCTAGTGGTGTTATGTGAACGTTGACTACATAACACTTCACCATTATTTGGGCCTAGAGGAAGGCATTGGGAAGTAATAAGTAGATGATGGGTTGCTAGAGTGACAGAAGCTTAAACCCTAGTTTATGCGTTGCTTCATGAGGGGCTGATTTGGATCCATATGTTTCATGCTATGGTTAGGTTTACCTTAATAATTTTGTTGTAGTTGCGGATGCTTGCAATAGAGGTTAATCATAATGGGGATGCTTGTTCAAGTAAGAACAGCACCCAAGCACCGGTCCACCCACATATCAAATTATCAAAGTACCGAACGCGAATCATATGAGCGTGATGAAAACTAGCTTGACGATATTCCCATGTGTCCTCGGGAGCGCTTTTCCTATTATAAGAGTTTGTCCAGGCTTGTCCTTTTCTACAAAAAGGATTGGGCCACCTTGCTGCACTTTATTTACTTTTGTTACTTGTTGCTCGTTACAATTTATCTTATCACAAAACTATCTGTTACCACTTATTTCAGTATTTGCAGAGAATACCTTGCTGAAAACTGCTTATCATTTCCTTCTGCTCCTCGTTGGGTTCAACACTCTTACTTATCAAAAGGACTATGATAGATCCCCTATACTTGTGGGTCATCAAGACTCTTTTCTGGCGTCGTTGCTGGGGAGTGAAGCGCCTTTGGTAGGTGGAATTTGGTAAGGAAAAATTTATTTAGTGTGCTGAAATTTTCTGTCACTTGTTACTATGGAAAGTAATTGTCTGAGGGGCTTGTTCGGGGTATCTTCACCCTGTCCAATATTGCAAAGAGTTGCTCCTCAACCTACTCAACCTACTGAACCTATTGAAAATGAAACTCCTTTTGAGATTCCTTCGGGTATGATGGAAAAACTGCTAGCTAACACTTTTATAGGAGATGGAACAAAGCATCCTAATGAACATCTACGCTATGTGGATGACGTTTGTGGACTATTTAAGCTTGCAGGTATACCCGATGATGTTGTTAAGAAGAAGGCCTTCCCTTTATCATTGAAGGGAGACGCATTGACATGGTACAGGCTATGTGATGATATGGAGATCATGGAACTATAAAAGATTGAAATTGGAATTTCATCAAAAGTATTAACCTATGCATCTTGTTCATCGTGATCACAATTATATATATAATTTTTGGTCTCGCGAAGGAGAAAGCATCGCTCAAGCTTGGGGGAGGCTTAAATCAATGCTATATTTATGCCCCAATCATGAGTTCCCAAGAGAAGTAGTTATGCAAAGTTTTTATGCTCGGCTTTCTGATAACAATCGCACCATGCTCGATACTTCTTGTGCTGACTCTTTTATGATGAAGACTATTGAATTCAGATGGAATTTATTGGATAGAATTAAACGCAACTC
Organism: Triticum dicoccoides; assembly: GCF_002162155.2. Taxonomy (NCBI): domain Eukaryota; kingdom Viridiplantae; phylum Streptophyta; class Magnoliopsida; order Poales; family Poaceae; genus Triticum; species Triticum dicoccoides. The sequence goes on along the minus strand of NC_041391.1, from coordinate 34,338,227 downwards.
TGAAGATTGGGACCTTGACGATGGTAAGGAGTCAGGTATGACACCTAAGTTTGATTGTGTTAAATCTTTTATGGATACCGATATTTTTCGTAAGTTTAGCACTAAATATGGACTTGACTCTAAGATAGTAGCTTCTTTCTGTGAATCCTTTGCTACTTATGTTGATCTCCCCAAGGAGAAGTGTTTTAAATATCATCCTCCCATAGAAGTAAAAGTAGCTGCACCTATTAAAGTTGAAGAAAAGACTGTCATGTATAATGATCCTATTGTTCCCACTTCTTATGTTGAGAAACCGCCTTTCCCTGTTAGAATGAAGGATCATGCTAAAGCTTCAACTGTTGTTCGTAAAAGCAATATTAGAACTTATACACCTCCTGATCAAGTCAAAGTAGAACCCAATATTGCTATTGTTAAAGATCTCTTGTCTGAGAATATCGATGGACATGTTATTCAATTCCAGGGTGAAACTGCTAGAATTGCTAAACCTTGTGATAGAGATAAACATAGACCTATGGTAGGCGTGCCTATTATTTCTGTTAAAATAGGAGATCATTGTTATCATGGCTTATGTGATATGGGTGCTAGTGCTAGTGTAATACCTATTGACTTATACAGAGAAATTATGCATGATATTGCACCTGCTGAGTTAGAAGAAATTGATGTCACAATTAAACTTGCTAATAGAGATACTATTTCACCAGTGGGAATTGTTAGAGATGTTGAAGTCTTGTGTGGAAAAACCAAATACCCCGCTGATTTTCTTGTTCTTGGTTCTCCGCAAGATAGCTTTTGTCCCATTATATTTGGTAGACCCTTCTTGAATACTGTTAACGCTAAGATAGACTGTGAAAAGAATGTTGTTACTATTGGCTTGGACGATATGGTTCATGAGTTTAATTTCTCTAAATTTAGTAAACAACATCGCGAGGAAGAATCGCCTAGTAAGGATGAAATTATTGGTCTTGCTTCTATTGTCGTACCTCCTAGTGATCCCTTAGAACAATATTTGCTTGACCACGAAAATGATATGTTCATGAATGAGAGAAGAGAAATAGATGAAGTATTCTTTAAACAGGAACCTATTCTGCAACACAATTTGCCTGTTGAAATCCTAGGGGATCCCCCTCCACCCAAGGGTGATCCCGTGTTTGAGCTTAAACCGTTTCCTGATAATCTTAAATATGCTTATCTTGATGAAAAGAAAATATATCCTATTATTATTAGTGCTAACCTTTCAGAGCATGAAGAAGAAAGATTATTGAAAACTCTGAAGAAGCACCGTGCCGCTATTGGATATATACTTGATGATCTTAAGGGCATTAGTCCCACTCTATGTCAACATAAAATAAATTTGGAAGTGGATGCCAAACCAGTTTGTGATCCTCAACGACGTTTGAATCCTAAAATGAAAGAAGTGGTAAGAAAAGAAATACTCAAGCTTCTAGAGGCATGTATAATTTATCCTGTTGCTGATAGTTAGTGGGTAAGTCTTGTCCATTGTGTCCCTAAGAAAGGAGGTATTACTGTTCTCCCTAATGATAAAGATGAATTGATTCCGCAAAGAATTATCACAGGTTATAGGATGGTAATTGATTTCCGTAAATTAAATAAGGCTGCTAAGAAAGATCATTACCCCTTACCTTTTATTGATCAAATGCTAGAAAGATTATGCAAACATACACATTATTGCTTTCTAGATGGTTATTCTGGTTTCCCTCAAATACCTGTGTCGGCTAAAGATCAATCAAAGACTACTTTCACATGCCCTTTTGGTACATTTGCTTATAGACGTATGCCTTTTGGTTTATGTAATGCACCTGCTACCTTTCAAAGATGCATGATGGCTATATTCTCTGATTTTTGTGAAAAAATTTGTGAGGTTTTCATGGACGATTTTTTCGTCTATGGTTCCTCTTTTGATGATTGCTTGAGCAATCTTGCTCGTGTTTTGCAGAGATGTGAAGAAACTAATCTTGTCTTGAATTGGGAAAAGTGCCACTTTATGGTTAATGAAGGCATTGTCTTGGGGCACAAAGTTTCTGAAAGAGGTATTGAAATTGATAAAGCCAAAGTTGATGCTATTGAAAAGATGCCATGTCCCAAGGACAGCAAAGGTATAAGAAGTTTCCTTGGTCACGCCGAATTCTATAGGAGGTTCATTAAGGACTTCTCAAAAGTTTCTCGGCCTCTAACTAATTTATTACAAAAAGATGTACCATTTGTCTTTGATGATGATTGTGTAGAAGCATTTGAAATACTTAAGAAAGCATTAGTCTCTGCACCCATTGTTCAGCTACCTGATTGGAATTTACCCTTTGAAATTATGTGTGATGCTAGTGATTATGCTGTAGGTGATGTTCTAGGGCAAAGAGTTGATAAGAAATTAAATGTTATCCATTATGCTAGTAAGACTCTAGACAGTGCCCAAAGAAATTATGCTACTACCGAAAAGGAACTTTTAGCAATTGTGTTTGCTTGTGATAAGTTTAGACCTTATATTGTTGATTCTAAAGTAATTATTCACACTGATCATGCTGCTATTAAATATCTTATGGAAAAGAAGGATGGAAAACCTAGACTCATTAGATGGGTTCTCTTGCTACAAGAATTTGATTTGCATATTGTTGATAGAAAGGGAGCTGAGAACCCCGTTGCAGATAACTTATCTAGGTTAGAGAATGTTCTTGATGACCCACTTTCTATTGATGATAGCTTTCCTGATGAACAATTAAATGTCATAAGCACTTCTCGTAGCACTCCTTGGTATGCTGATTATGCCAATTATATTGTCGCTAAATTTATACCACCTAGCTTCACATACCAACAAAAGAAAAAGTTTTTCTATGATCTTCGACATTACTTTTGGGATGACCCACATCTTTATAAAGAAGGAGTAGATGGTGTTATTAGACGTTGTGTACCTCAGCATGAACAGGAACAGATCCTATGCAAGTGTCACTCCAAAGCTTATGGAGGACACCACGCTGGAGATAGAACTGCACATAAGGTATTGCAATCCGGTTTTTATTGGCCTACTCTCTGCAAGGATGCCCGTAAGTTTGTTTTGTCTTGCGATGAATGTCATAGAATTGGCAATATTAGTAGACGTCAAGAAATGCCTATGAATTATTCACTTGTTATTGAACCATTTGATGTTTGGGGCTTTGATTATATGAGACCTTTTCCTGCCTCTAATGGATATACACATATTTTAGTTGCTATTGATTACGTTACTAAGTGGGTAGAAGCTATTCCAACTAGTAGTGTTGATCATAACACCTCTATTAAAATGCTTAAAGAAGTTATTTTTCCGAGGTTTGGACTTCCTACATATCTTATGACTGATGGCGTGGTTCACATTTTATTCATGGTGCTTTCCGTAAAATGCTTGCTAAATATGATGTCAATCATAGAATCGCATCTCTATATCACCCTCAGTCTAGTGGTCAAGTAGAATTGAGCAATAGAGAGCTCAAATTAATTTTGCAAAAGACTGTTAATAGGTCTAGAAAGAATTGGTCCAAGAAACTGGATGACGCATTATGGGCCTATAGAACTGCATACAAGAATCCTATGGGTATGTCTCCGTATAAAATGGTTTATGGAAAAGCTTGTCACTTACCTCTCGAACTAGAACATAAGGCATATTGGGCTATTAAAGAGCTCAACTACGATTTCAAACTTGCCGGTGAGAAGAGGTTATTTGATATTAGATCCCTTGATGAATGGACAGCCCAATCTTATGAAAATGCCAAGTTGTTTAAAGAAAAAGTTAAAAGATGGCATGACAAAAGGATACAAAAGCGTGAGTTTAATGTAGGTGATTATGTATTGCTATACAACTCTCATTTAAGATTTTTTGTAGGAAAACTTCTCTCCAAATGGGAAGATCCCTACGTTATTGAGGAGGTCTATCGTTCCGGTGCCGTAAAAATCAACAATTTTGAAGGCACAAATTCTAAGGTGGTAAACGGTCAAAGGATCAAACATTATATCTCAGGTAATCCTATAAATGTTGAAACCAATATTATTGAAACCATAACCCCAGAGGAATACATAAGGGACACTTTCCAGCCCGTTTCAGACTCCGAAAAGGAATAGGTATGTGTTACGGTAAGTAAACCGACTCCAAAACAATTTTTAAGGCAATATTTCTCCATTTTGGAATATTTAGAAAAATAGAAAAATAAGTGATAGTCCGGGAAGGACACGAGGCCTCCACGATGGTGGAGGGCGCGCCCCCTACCTCGTGAGCACCTCGTGTGCTCTCCGGACTCCGTTTTCTTGCACGATATGTATTTTGGTCGGTAAAAATTCAGTATATATACTCCTGAAGGTTTTGACTCTCGTATCACGCAAATATCCTCTGTTTTTGTTTCAAGCTGTTCCTGCTGCAGATTTGAACAAGATGTGTTCCCAAGATTCGGAGGGAGAGAGCTACATAGCTGATTATATTGCAAATCCAAGAGTATATGGGGACGTGGAGCACTATGGCTGGACCACAGAGGAAGGAGAAGACTATGATCCAAAGAGGAAGGAGGAGACAAGCTCTGATGAAGAGGACTACCCACTGCCTCAACCTCGTGACATGCATGTGGAGTTCAAGAAGTCAAGCCTCCCTAAGGTCCAATCTATCCCACCACGTTTTTTGCAGGACAGCAAGGCAACACTGTGCAAGAAGATAATGAAACTTGAGCTCGAGAATGAGGATCTGAGGGAGGAAAATTTTAGCCTCAGGTGTAAGCTAGAGAAGAAAAGTGCAACGACTCCTACTTCACCACCTCCGAAGATATAATCACATGGGTATGGGCACTCCCCTTGGCAACTGCCAAGCTTGGGGGAGGTGCCCTGGTATCGTATCACCATCACAACTCCTGTCTTTACCGTTTTTCTTAGTTCAATCTATTTAGTAGTATCTTGATTTAGTAGAATAAAGTCATGGCATGATCTAGTTTTGAGTTTTGCTTTATGATTCTTCTTTGTAATCGAGTCCATGAGCTATATAATAAAGATTAGTGTTGAGTCAAGGTCTTGATTATTTTGCCATGATCTTGGGTGAATAGAAGAAAAGAATAAAAAGAATCAAAGAGTTCATATTGATCTTATTGAAAGTAATGACTTCACATAGAAAGAGTATGATGATTAAAGGTTGTTGGGAGTTGGCAAATATAGCTTTGGTCATCGTTGCAATTAATAGGAAGTAATAAGGAAAGAGAGGTTTCACATATATATATATATTGTCATTGACATCTTTTATGATTGGGAGCACTCATTAAAATATGACATGCTAAAGAGTTGAGGTTGGACAAGGAAGACAACATAATGAGTTATGTTTTCTTATATCTGAGATAAAGTATGTTGTCATGGATCCTCTAATGTGTTGAGCTTGCCTTTCTCCCTCATGCTAGCCAAATTCTCAGCACTAAGTAGAAATACTACTTGTGCTTCCAAATACCCTTAAACCAGTTTTGCCATGAGAGTCCACCATATCTACCTATGGATTGAGTAAGATCCTTCATGTAAGTTGTCATCGGTGCAAACAATAAAAATTGCTCTCTAAATATGCATGACTTATTGGTGCGGAGAAATAAACTTTGTACGAACTTGTTGTGGATGTAATAAAAGCGACGGACTGCATAATAAAGGTTCACATACAAGGGGCAATATAAAGTGACGTTCTTTTGCATTAAGATTTTGTGCATCAACCCTAAATGCGCATGACAACCTCTGCTTCCCTCTGCGAAGGGCCTATCTTTTATTATTATCCTCTACGTTATGCAAGAGTCACGGTGATCTTCACCTTTCCTTTTTCATTTTATCCTTTGGCAAGCTCAGCAT
>NC_041391.1:34298092-34331967 GCF_002162155.2 Triticum dicoccoides | reverse complement strand
ATTGTTGACATTACCCTTGAGGTAAAAGGTTGTGGGACAAAACTATAAGCCCCTATCTTTCTCTGTGTCCAATTAAAACTCCGTAACCACAAGTATCACATGAGTGTTAGCAGTTATGAAGGACTAAGTGATAGTTGAGTATGTGAACTTGCTTTTAAGCTCTGACATAGACTCTTTCCGATGTTATGATAAATTGCAATTGCTTCAATGACTGAGGTTATAATTTGTTGGTGCTCAATAAGGTTTCTGATTCATGCTTTTGGCTTTGTGAAAAGATCATCACTTGAACATAAGTAAGCATATGACAAAATCATTATATGTTGCTGTTATGAAAATAATCATGATGCCTTCATGTCCGTATTTTATTTTTATCGACACCTCTACCTCTAAACATGAGGACATATTTATTGTTATCGGCTTTTCGCTTGAGGACAAGCAAGGTCTAAGCTTGGGGGAGTTGATACGTCCATTTTGCATCATGCTTTTACATAAATATTTATTGCATTATGGACTGTTATTTCATGTTATGCCACATTACTTATGGCTATTCTCTCTTATTTTACAAGGTTTACATGAAGAGGGAGAATGCCGGCAGCTAGAATTCTGGGCTGAAAAAGGAGCAAATATTGGAGGCCTATTCTGCGCAACTCCAAAAGTCCTGAAACTCCACAGAATATCTTAAAATAAATAAAGAAAAATCGTCGCCAAAGATGAAGGCCAGGGGGCCCAGACCCTGCTCACGAGGGTGGGGGGCGCCCCCCCCCCCCTGGGACGCGCCCCCCTACCTTGTGGGCCACCTGGTGGCTCTCCGACGCCCATCTTCTCCTATATGAAGTCTTTCGATGAGCAAAAAAATAGAAGGAAACCTTTCGGGACGAAACTCTGCCGCCACGAGGCGAAACCTTGGCGGAACCAATCTAGGGCTCTGGCAGAGATGTTCTGCTGGGGACACTTCCCTCCGGGAGGGGGAAATCATCACCATCGTCATAACCAACTCTCCTATCATCGGGAGAGGGCAATCTCCATCAACATCTTCACCAGCACCATCTCATCTCCAAACCCTAGTTCATCTCTTGTATCCAATTCTTGTCTCCAAGTCCAGGATTGGTACTAGTAGGTTGCTAGTAGTGTTGATTACTCCTTGTAGTTGATGCTAGTTGGTTTATTTGGTGGAAGATCATATGTTCAGATCCTTTATGCACATTATCACCCCTCTGATTATGAACATGAATATGCTTTGTGAGTAGTTACGTTTGTTCCTGAGGACAAGGGAGAAGTCTTGCTATTAGTAATCATGTGAATTTGGTTTTCATTCGATATTTTGATAAAATGTATGTTGTCTAACCTCTAGTGGTGTTATGTGAACGTCAACTACATAACACTTCACCATTATTTGGGCCTAGAGGAAGGCATTGGGAAGTAATAAGTAGATGATGGGTTGCTAGAGTGACAGAAGCTTAAACCCTAGTTTACGCGTTGCTTCGTGAGGGGCTGATTTGGATCCATATGTTTCATGCTGTGGTTAGGTTTACCTTAATACTTTTGTTGTAGTTGCGGATGCTTGCAATAGATGTTAATCATAAGGGGGATGCTTGTTCAAGTAAGAACAGCACCCAAGCACCGGTCCACCCACATATCAAATTATCAAAGTACCGAACACGAATCATATGAGCATGATGAAAACTAGCTTGACGATATTCCCATGTGTCCTCGGGAGCGCGTTTCCTATTATAAGAGTTTGTCCAGGCTTTTCCTTTGCTAACAAAAGGATTGGGCCACCTTGCTGCACTTTATTTACTTTTGTTACTTGTTGCTCGTTACAATTTATCTTATCACAAAACTATCTGTTACCACTTATTTCAGTACTTGCAGAGAATACCTTGCTGAAAACTGCTTATCATTTCCTTCTGCTCCTCGCTGGGTTCGACACTCTTACTTATTGAAAGGACTACGATAGATCCCCTATACTTGTGGGTCATCACTCCTCCTGGCCGACCGCCCCCTTCCCCTTGATCCTTTATATACAGGGGCAGGGGGCACCTCTAGGAACAACAACAATTGATCCCTTGGATCTCTTAGCCATGTGCGGTGCCCCCCTCCACCATAGTCCTCCTCGATAATATTGTAGCGGTTCTTAGGCGAAGCCCTGCGACGGTAGAACATCAAGATCGTCACCGCACCGTCGTGCTGACAGAACTCTCCCTCGACACTCGGCTGGATTGGAGTTCGAGGGACGTCATCGATCTGAAGGTGTGCTAGAACTTGGAGGTGCCGTAGTTTCGGTGCTTGATCAGTCGGGCCGTGAAGACGTACGACTACATCAACCGTGTTGTTCTAACACTTCCGCTTTCGGTCTACGAGGGTACGTGGACAACACTCTCCCCTCTCGTTGCTATGCATCACCATGATCTTGCGTCTACATAGGAATTTTTTTGAAATTACTATGTTCCCCAACAGTGGCATCCAAGCCAGGTTGTATGCATAGATGTCATATGCACGAGTAGAACATAAGTGAGTTGTGGGTGATATAAGTCATACTACTTACCAGCATGTCATACTTTGGTTCAGCGGCATTGTGAGATGAAGCGGCCCGAACCGACATTACGCGTACGCTTACGCGAGACTGGTTTCAACGCTACGAGCACTCGTTGCTTAAAGGTGACCGGCGGGTGTCTGTCTCTCTCACTTTAGTTGAACCGAGTGTGGCTACGCCCGGTCCTTGCGAAGATTAAAACAGCATCAACTTGACAAACTATCTCTGTGGTTTTGATGCGTAGGTAAGAACGGTTCTTTCTAAGCCCGTAGCATCCATGTAAAATTTGCAACAACAAAGTAGAGGACGTCTAACTTGTTTTTGCAGGGCATGTTGTGATGTGATATGGTCAAGACGTGATGCTATATTTTATTGTATGAGATGATCATGTTTTGTAACCGAGTTATCGACAACTGGCAGGAGCCATATTGTCAGGACCCCGACTCAATGTCACATCGATCTAGCCTGTAACACCTCATATCACTTTGCGGCCTCACGCACGGTATCCCCACGGGTGTCGTCTTACCTTTGCAAGGGGACCGTTTGCGCCTTTTGGCTCACGTATATGATAGTGTCGCTAGCATCCATATGATAAGGAGCCCGGGCTGACATGGCTAGTCGTAAACCCAAAGTGGCACAGACTTACAGGGACAGGCATACATGACCCAGCATCGAACGTGTCGGTCATCAGCAGGTGAGCCCGGGGCCGTAGCACTGGGCTAGCAGGACTCCGGTAAACTGGGCTGTAGCGGGCTAACAGGACTCCAGTACTCAATGCGTGACATTTCCCCGAAGGGACAGACACAGGAACGAAGAAGGACACATGCCGGCCAGCCTAAGTGTTCCGGAAGTGGAAACACTAGGAGACATTTCCCGGTAAGAGAGGCTACTAAAGATAAACAACTAGATAGTCAGATCCCACACATACCAAGCATTTCAATCATGCACACAATATGCTCGATATGTGCAAATACAACAAGGCATCACAACATGACTCTACAACACAAGTACTTATTTAAAGGCTCAGAGAGCCATACATAGCATACACACAAGTACGGGTCACACGACCCACATTCAAGTCATACAAGCATACAAGCCAACAGCGGAAGTAACTTGTCTGAGTACAGACAACTAGTAAAATAAAAGAGGCTTGGGTAAGCCTAGCTATACTACAAGGTCCGTCACAAGCTCAGGATCACCACCTGGGCCTCAGTCTACTCATCGATGTCAACGTCTACGAAGAACCCGTCAGAAGGGTTTGTAGCATCTTCTGAAAAATGTAAATTAAAGCAACATGAGTACAAAGGTACTCAGCAAGACTTACATCAGATCCTAAATACATGCATATTCTCAAGAAGGGATGGTGGGGTTATTGCAGCAAGCCAGCTTTGACTCTTGGCTAAGCTATCCTATGAGACTCCAACTTGAGATAGTTTTGCGCACACGAGTCCACTACTCACCACTTCAATACACTACCAAGGATCCACCTCCGTCTTCCTACGGAAGAGCCATCCTCGGCACTCACGCTTATCTTGAGGCTTTTAGTAGTTTCCAGTTTACTTGTCTATGAACTGTATAGGCAACCAAGTAGTCCTTTACCGTGGACGCGGCTATTCGAATAGATTATGTTAACCCTGCAGGGGTGTACTTCTTCATACATGTTTCCACCACTTAGCGTCTGCACACGACATGTGCTCGGCGGACTTCAAGCGAAAGCCGACGTGGGTGTAGACCACGACCTACCTAAACACTCAAGTCTCTAGTCCAGGTTTATCGCCTATTCGGGTTCCATCCGTGAGGAGATCCAGCCGGGGTGTCGCTCACAGCCCCAAACGATGTGAACAGGGTTCCCGAGACACCTAACGGGCATCCGGTACACCGTGCCACGTACCTACCGCATCACAGCCCACCCCTACGGTCAGCGATGTCCACGGCCTCCAGTAAGCTACAAACATCAGAAACTACTTGCAACTCCTGGACATAGGACTAGGGTGAATAAGAAGCCGAGAGGGTCCATTGGTTTCGGGCCCAATGCATGGTAGTAGCTGATTCTTAAATCACACATACAGATCTTAGTGCTTAAGGACGGCTTCAATGAAACAACCCACCATGTACTCCTACATGGCCTCTCATCGATACCTTTACCAAATCGTGTTCAACACATCACTCTCATACGGACACGATCATTTCACTCTAGCCCATCACCCAAATGAACCAGACCTGACACGACTCTAAGCATAGCAGGCATAGCAAGGTAGGAACAACACACACACATGGCTCAATCAACTCCTACACATGCTAGTGGGTTTCATCTAGTTACTGTGGCAATGACAGGTCATGCAGAGGAAATGGGTTCAACTACCGCAACACACAGCAGTTTGAAACGTGTTGTCTTAATGCAGTAAAAGAGAGCAGGAGCGAGAACATGGGTTTGTATCGATATGATCAAATGGTTGGTTGCTTGCCTGATGGGTCGGAGCACTGGTATTGTTCTTCGTTGGGGTAATCACGATACTCCTCAGGGGCAGGACCTGCCGCAGAGAGCACCGATACACAATCATCACCAAACAATATGCAACAATATGATGCATGCATGAAACATGGCAATATGAGTGTGTTGGGCTAATGCAACTAAGACCAGATGGGTTTGAATCATTTTGAACCAAAGATTCAAATTTCAAACTCATAAATGGCCCTTTTAAGTGCTTTATCTATTTCTGCACAAAACAGTAGCTTAACTTGCTTAAACATGCATGAAACCAGTACAGATGGATAGATTGGATTTTTCTGATCATTTTTCATATATAACACTTTGCATTTGGAGCTACATATTAATTTCTATGATTTTTTTAATATTTGGGTTATTTTCTGGAATTTCCTGTGTAATAATAATTCCAGTAAATAATTTACTGCATCAGCAATACGTCAGGATGACGTCAGTGGTCAACGGAGCTGGTCCAGGTCAAACTGACCAGTGGGTCCCGCATGTCAGTAGTTAATTAAACTAACTAAATTTAGTTAAAACTAATCTGGTTGATTAGCAGAGGGGGGGTCCACTTGTCATAGACTCAGGGGAGTCAACCTGGACCCACCCTAGTCAAAGTCAAGGTCAAACACGCCGGCGTTTAGCCGCCGGCGAGGCCAGACGCGGCGGAGAGAGTGCACTTGTGCTTTCCGGCGACCAAATGGGCGGCGGAGAGCATCTACGTGTAGCTGGGATCGAGTCGCAGCTCTTGGTGGTGGTGGTTGGGCTTGGGGTGGCCGGAAACGTCACCGGCAACGACTTTGGCGGTCGCCGGAGTCGGGTGAAGACGAATCCGAGGCTACGGGGCAAGGCGAGGCTCGTGGTGAGGTGCTACGGGTTACTACGAGTGCGGTGAGTGCATTGGACACGGTGGTTGGCCGGAGACACGTCGGCGACGAGCTCCGCGGCGGCGCGTGCGAGTGAGCTACGTGCACTCGATGTGGTGCACGAGAGCGAGAAAGGAAAGGGGGAGGAGGTAGCTAGGCTCACGGAGGACTCGAAGAAGCAGACGGCGCGGTCGGGGACAAGCTGGTGCGGTGGCGACGGCGAAGGGGATCTCCGGCGATGGCGGACCGGACGAGGTCGGTGCAGTGGCTTCGGGGCACGCGAGCGCTCGGGGCTCGGCTATCTCGAAGGAGAGGAGGGTGCGGAGCTCCTGGACACGGTGGCGCGGCGCAGGGACGATGGAGAGCGCGACTACGGCGAGGGTGTGGCTGTGGTGGCGTCGGCCATGGTGCGGGAGAGCGAGGGAGAGGAGCTGGGGCCGAATGGGCATGTCTACGGGGTTCGGGGCACGACGTGGAGCTCGTCCAGGCCAGCAGAGAGGCGAGGGGAGGAAGCAGGGCGACTGCCAGCTGCGTGGCACGCGCTGGTGCCGCCGTCGAGCACCTGCCTGCCTGCCTGGTGAAGGCAAGCAGCTCGCTGGAGCGGCTGCTGGGCTGGGCCTGCAGGTGGGCTTGCCAGGTGGGCGCCAGGTAAGCCTCTGCTCCTTTTTGATTTTCCTTTTCTATTTTTCTGCAAGTTTGTGGACTTTCTAAAAATACCTAGCCAACTCCAAAAATCACCAAACTTCTTATGGCCACTAACTGTAATATATCCAGCTTGGAACATTTTGGTTTGGGAATATTTGAGCATTTGGAATATTTTATATAATTTAAATGCCAAAACTCAAATATTTATGATTTAATTCAAAGACCTTAGGATGACCTAGATAATTGTGCACCACTTTTGGCAGAGGTTCTGAACCAAGACAAAAATGATGGACATTTAGAAGGGCATTTCAGGTTCATTGAAAATATTTTTAGTAAACCCTAGTTGGTTTCAGAGGGGCTGGGGGTTCTGTCATCCCATTTCAGGTTTCTGTTGAAAGGAATAAACATGATGCAACACTCTAATGCATGAACTAGCTAGGGTGTGACAACTCACCCCCACTCAAAAGAATCTCGTCCCGAGATTTAGGTTCCTCCGGGAAGAAGGCGGGATACTCAAGTCGAAGGCGATCCTCCCTTTCCCAAGTTGCTTCTTTCTCAGAATGGTGCGACCATTGAACCTTGAGAAACTTGATATTATGTTGTCGAGTGGTACGCTCGGCTTGATCGAGGATACGAATGGGGTACTCTCGATACGTGAGATTATCTTGAAGATCAAGCGTTTCGTGGTCCACTCCACGGATAGGATCCGAGAAGCAACACCTGAGTTGAGAAACGTGGAAGACATCGTGGACCCTGGAGAGATGCGGAGGTAGTTCCAATTGGTAGGCAACTTCTCTTTGTTTAGCAAGAATGCGAAAGGGTCCGATGTAACGAGGAGCCAATTTGCCTTTGATACCGAAACGATGGGTTCCCTTCAGAGGAGTAACCCGAAGGTAAGCCTTCTCGTCAACCTCAAAAGTCATAGCCTTATGTTTTCGGTCATATTGACTCTTTTGACGAGATTGGGCTGTTTTCAACTTTTCACGAATGATGCGAACTTGCTCTTCTGCTTCTTGGATCATATCCGGGCCAAAGAATTGTCTTTCCCCGGTTTCTGACCAGTTAAGAGGCGTTCGACACCTTCATCCATGGAGAACTTCAAAAGGGGCTTTACCCAAGCTAGACTGATAGCTGTTGTTACACGCAAATTCGGCAAATGGAAGGCATTTCTCCCAATCCATTCCGAATGAGATAACAGAAGCTCGAAGTATGTCTTCTAGAATCTGGTTGACGCGTTCTACTTGACCACTTGATTGAGGGTGAAAGGCAGTGCTAAAGGAAAGGCGGGTTCCCATAGCATTTTGGAAACTTTCCCAAAATTGAGAGGTGAAGAGACTTCCTCGATCCGAGTTAATTTCTAGTGGAACACCATGGAGAGACACTATTCGGGAGATGTACAAGTCTGCTAACTGGCTAGCGGTTATACTCTCACGAACAGGTAAGAAATGGGCCACTTTGGAAAGACGGTCGATAAGGATGAAGATAGCATTATTCCCTCTCTTGGTCCTGGGAAAACCGGTAATGAAGTCCATACCAATTTTGTCCCATTTCCATTCAGGAATAGCTAAGGGTTGAAGGGTGCCAGCAGGCCGTTGATGCTCTGCTTTTACACGATGACAGACGTCGCAACTAGCAATATACTGAGCAATTTCTCTCTTCATCCTAATCCACCAGAACCTCTGGCGTAGGTCCTGATACATCTTAGTGCTACCGGGATGAATGGTGAGAGGAGATTCATGAGCTTCCTTCAGGATCAATCGCCTCAGGTTTCGCACTTTGGGAACCACTAGATGGTTCCCGAAGTGAACGACCCCTTGATCATCAATGGAGAAACAATTCGCAACTCCTTTCTTGATGTTTCTTTTGATGCGGGAAATCCCTAGATCTACCTTCTGCACTTTGATGATCTGATCCATAAGGGTAGGTTTCGCCACCAAGGTGGAAAGGAATCCTTGAGGAACAATGTGAAGGTTAAGCTTCCGAAATTCCTCACGGAGAAGTGATTGACTTTGTTGCAACATCAGATTGTTGCAATAAGATTTACGACTTAGTGCATCAGCCATGACGTTGGCTTTTCCTGGGGTGTAAGTTATCCCTAAGTCGAAATCTGTGATCAACTCGACCCGACGTCTTTGCCTGAGATTCAAATCCGGTTGGGTGAATATGTACTTCAGACTCTGGTGATCAGTGAAGATTTCACGATTACCGAGGAGGTAATGTCGCCATGTTTTGAGTGCATGGACTACAGCTGCAAGCTCTAGATCATGAGTAGGGTAGTTTTCCTCATGTGGGTGCAATTGTCGTGAAGCATAAGCAATTACGTGTTGATCTTGCATGAGAATGCAACCTAGTCCTTGTCGCGAGGCGTTGCAATAGATAACAAAGTCCTTGGAGAAATCTGGTGGTACCAGTACGGGAGCAGAGGTCAGGCGTCTTTTCAGTTCCTGAAAACTGTGCTCACATTGTGGAGTCCACTCGAACTTTTTATCTTTCTTGAGGAGTTCAGTTAGAGGTTTAGCAACCTTGGAGAAATTCTCGACAAAGCGACGACAATAGCTCGCTAAGCCAAGGAAACTCCGAACTTGCTTGACCGATTCAGGTGGAGTCCAATTAAGGACGGCTTGAACTCGCTCGGGATTAATAGCAATACCTTTACCAGAAATTACATGTCCTAGATAGGTCACTTCTGGCAACCAAAATTCGCATTTAGAAACTTTGGCATAAAGGCGATGCTCTCGAAGTTTCTTCAACACTAGCCTTAGATGTTCTGCATGTTCTTCCTCGTTCTTGGAGTAGATGAGTATATCATCTAGGTAAACCACAACGAATTTATCCAGATACTCCATGAAGATTGAGTTCATTAACCGAGAGAAGGTGGCTGGAGCGTTGGTTAAACCGAAGGACATGACGGTGTACTCGTATTGGCCGTAACGAGAAACAAAGGCCGTTTTAGGAATGTCCCCGTTCCTGATTTTGATTTGATGGTAACCCAACCTCAAATCCATTTTAGAGAAGACTACGGATCCAGCGAGCTGATCATACAGGTCGTTGATCCTGGGGAGCGGATACTTGTTCTTAATTGTGACCAAGTTGACGGGTCGATAATCTACAACCATCCGGTCCGTACCATCCTTCTTCTTAACGAAGAGGACGGGGCAAGCCCATGGCGACGAACTAGGTCGGATGAAACCCTTTTTCAAGGACTCATCGAGTTGTTTCTTAAGTTTGGCTAGTTAAAAAGGTGCCCTCTTATAGGGTCTTCTAGAAATTGGAACAGTTCCTGGAATGAGATCTATCACGAACTCGACATCTCGGTCAGGTGGGACACCTGGCAATTCTTCTGGGAAGACATCCGGGAAGTCACGGACTACCGGAACGTCTTCGAGGTCTAGCAAAAGACTGGCTTTAAGAGAATATAGTTGTCGTTTAGCTACTCGGGTCAAGACATTGACTATCTTTCCCGAAGGGTGTGTGAGTTGAACAGTCCTAGAGAAACAATCAATCTTGGCATGATGGGCTGACATCCAGTCCATACCCAAGATGATATTAATGTCCGAAGATTTGAGAGCTATCAATGATGCAAGGAAAACAAGTCTGTCAACTTGGATCTCATTCCCATGGCTTACTCTAGAGGTTTGCCATTTGGATCCCGGGGTTTGAATTACCATGGAGGTAGGCATCTCACAAAATGTGGTGTTATGCAGTCGAGCATAGCTCTTGGATATAAATGAATGAGATGCTCCAGTATCGAAAAGAACAGATGTCGGGTGGCAGTTAACAAGGAGCATACCGAGAACGACGTTGGGATCCTCCTGAGCCTCTTCCGCAGAGACACAATTCACATGGCCACGTGCAGTGGTGGCCGGCTTGGCGTAGAACACTTTCCCTGTCGGCTTGCCATGGCCAACAGCTTTTGCAGACTGGCTAGGGTTGGTCTGGGGACACTCGCGCATATAGTGGCCTGATTCCCCACACTTGAAGCACGTCACGGAACTGGTGCGTGGAGGAGCATTGTTGGTTGGACCACCATAGGGCTTGGCTGGTGCATACTGTTGAACTGGGCGAGGCGCCTGATAGGATGGCCTTGGTGTGAACCTGGGTGGCAGGGCAGTGTTAGGCACCCACACCCGGTGCTTCTGTGGTCCAACACCGGATGAGGAACCCAAGTCACGGCCATGCTTGCGTGTTGCTTCGAAATCAGTCTGACCAGACTCAGCACTGATGGCTTTGTTCACAAGCTTCTGAAAAGAGGTGCACTCATGCAGACGGAGGTCATGGCGAAGCTCAGGACTAAGTCCCTTACGGAACCTTGCCTTCTTCTTGGCATTGGTAGAAACTTCCTCAGTTGCGTATCATGCAAGATTACCGAACTCCCTGCTGTAAGCGTCAACAGAGAGTCGACCTTGAGTGAAACTGCAGAACTCCTCACGTTTACGGTCCATGAGACCCTCCGGAATGTGATGTTCATGGAAAGCCTCGCTGAATTCAGCCCAAGTAGTGACATGGCCCGCTGGGCGCATAGCTTCATAATTCTTCCACCAGAGACTGGCGGGGCCTTCGAGATGATATGCAGCGAAGGTGACCTTATCAGCCTCAGCCATGAGTGCAGAACGCAGTTTGTAAGTAATACTGCGAAGCCAGTCATCGGCGTCGAGAGGCTCGACGGAGTGGTGGAAAGTGGGTGGATGTAACTTGATGAAATCACCGAGTGACACCAAGTTATTCCTCTGATGGTGTGCTGTGTTCTGTTCGATGCGCTCCAACAAACGGTTGGTCTCCCGCTTGTTTCTCTCGGCTTCTAGCATAACTTCGTCCAGAGAAGGAGGGTGAGGCAGGTTTGTTTCCCCAACTCTGCTGCGTTCGGCCTGCTCTGGGGGAGCAGGGTTGTTGCGGGTGTTGACCATCCTAGGAAAAACAAGACAATGGTTTAGTCTAGGATGATAAGATTCTGACATAGAAATGTAGAATGTAATGGACAACTCAGAATGCAAGATGATCATCCGTATGACATGGTACATACAGAAACTGCCTCTTTTATTCCATCGTCATACACACCATACAGGGTTTAGTACAAGACCAAACAAAGTACTACTACGGTGAAAGGAAGATTACATATCATCAAAGGCATTCCAAGCTCCTATACATTATTTTCCTACACCTCCGGAATGATACACACCAAGTCATATTCCACAGGTCACACAGGACGGTGGAAATACAACTATTACAATACTAGTGAAACTACTACTAACTCAGACATCTCCGTAGTAGTTCTCATAGAAGTCTCCTCCATAGCCTTGAAGTTCAATGTGGGCATCCGGGAACAGACGATCCTGAGGAGCCTGTGGACCATAGGGGCTAGGGTGTGATCTTGGACCAACAAACGGTGGCCTGCGGGGACCACGAGGTGGGGTGATGCCTCCCACATCATGCCAATCCATCATGTCTAGCAGAGCAGATCTAACAGGATACAGATCTCTCATATCCATATATCCAGCTTGCATAGCCGGTGCAAACCGAGTCAAGGTGGCCCAATGATCGGCACGGGTGTTGAAAAGCTCCAGTCTCAAGGCCCGATTCTCTCGGTCCTTATCCTCGAGCATCTCGGCAGTGGTGCGAGTTAGTGAGTCCTCCTCAGTGGAGTCAGCATAGATAGCCCGGAGATACCCCTGCGCTCCAGGGAGTGAAGCTGGCATATACCGGAAGTCGGTGTTCCGAAGCAGGCCAGTCCTGACTCGCATGATGGTCATCATAGAGTAGGCAGCATCTTGCACGGCCATCTCAATAGTAACCCCGAGTCCATAGGAACAATGGAGGGGCTCGGTAGAACCAGGATAAGAGGGAAATATCCTGACAGTGCAGAGATACTGGCTTTGATTGAAGTCTCGAAACTGCTTTTCGACCGTGTATTCGGGATACCAACGGTAACCCGTCTCGATCATTACCCGGACTAACATAGTCATATGACCGGACACACCGATGCATCGGGTCAGGCGAACCAGTTGGTTTTGATCACGAGTGGCCATCTGAAAGCACAACCACAATGTAAAGGCATTAGAATTTCTAACAGAATTTGTACAGCATAACGGTTGTAAATGCTCAAAAAGGATTTTGAGACATTTAGCAAAGAATTGCATAGACATTCAACAAAATCATATCAAGGTTCTGGGTCCAACTTAACAGTATAACAGGGTAGTAGAACTGAACTAGGCTTGTAACCATCAAACCTATAAGGTACTACTGATTAGTAACACGTGAACCTGATAGAGAGAAAGATCCTAATCCCTAACCCCCGGTGGAAGAATGGACTGACTCAGATCAGAATGCCATGAGGTACAGGAGTAAAAAGAGCCTTACGTACCATCCCACAATCAATTCCCCTACATATAACTAAAGCATTACTAGACTCAACATCGACCAGTTTGGCTTGGAGAACCTACAGGCAGTCCGGCTCTGATGCCAACGCTGTCAGGACCCCGACTCATTGTCACATCGATCTAGCCTGTAACACCTCATATCACTTTGCAGCCTCACGCACGGTATCCCCACGGGTGTCGTCTTACCTTTGCCCGGGACCGTTTGCGCCTTTTGGCTCACGTATATGATAGTGTCGCTAGCATCCATATGATAAGGAGCCCGGGCTGACATGGCTAGTCATAAACCCAAAGTGGCACAGACTTATAGGGACAGGCATCCATGACCCAGCATCGAACGTGTCGGTCATCAGCAGGTGAGCCCGGGGCCGTAGCACTGGGCTAGCAGGACTCCGGTAAACTGGGCTGTAGCGGGCTAACAGGACTCCGGTACTCAATGCGTGACATTTCCCCGAAGGGAAAGACACAGGAACGAAGAAGGACACATGCCGGCCAGCCTAAGTGTTCTGGAAGTGGAAACACTAGGAGACATTTCCCGGTAAGAGAGGCTACTAAAGATAAACAACTAGATAGTCAGATCCCACACATACCAAGCATTTCAATCATGCACACAATATGCTCGATATGTGCAAATACAACAAGGCATCACAACATGACTCTACAACACAAGTACTTATTTAAAGGCTCAGAGAGCCATACATAGCATACACACAAGTACGGGTCACACGACCCACATTCAAGTCATACAAGCATACAAGCCAACAGCGGAAGTAACTTGTCTGAGTACAGACAACTAGTAAAATAAAAGAGGCTTGGGTAAGCCTAGCTATACTACAAGGTCCGTCACAAGCTCAGGATCACCACCTGGGCCTCAGTCTACTCATCGATGTCAATGTCTACGAAGAACCCGTCAGAAGGGTTTGTAGCATCTTCTGAAAAATGTAAATTAAAGCAACATGAGTACAAAGATACTCAGAAAGACTTACATCAGATCCTAAATACATGCATATTATCAAGAAGGGATGGTGGGGTTATTGCAGCAAGCCAGCTTTGACTCTTGGCTAAGCTATCCTACGAGACTCCAACTTGAAATAGTTTTGTGCACACAAGTCCACTACTCACCACTTCAATACACTACCGAGGATCCACCTCCGTCTTCCTACGGAAGAGCCATCCTCGGCACTCACGCTTATCTTGAGGCTTTTAGTAGTTTCCAGTTTACTTGTCTATGAACTGTATAGGCAACCAAGTAGTCCTTTACCGCGGACGCGGCTATTCGAATAGATTATGTTAACCCTGCAGGGGTGTACTTCTTCATACATGTTTCCACCACTTAGCATCTGCACACGACATGTGCTCGGCAGACTTCAAGCGAAAGCCGACGTGGGTGTAGACCACGACCTACCTAAACACTCAAGTCTCTAGTCCAGGTTTATCGCCTATTCGGGTTCCATCCGTGAGGAGATCCGGCCGGGGTGTCGCTCACAGCCCCAAACGATGTGAACAGGGTTCCCGAGACACCTAACGGGCATCCGTTACACCGTGCCACGTACCTACCACATCACAGCCCACCCCTACGGTCAGCGTTGTCCACGGCCTCCAGTAAGCTACAAACACCAGAAACTACTTGCAACTCCTAGACAGAGGACTAGGGTGAATAAGAAGCCGAGAGGGTCCATTGGTTTCGGGCCCAATGCATGGTAGTAGCTGATTCTTAAATCACACATACAGATCTTAGTGCTTAAGGACGGCTTCAATGAAACAACCCACCATGTACTCCTACATGGCCTCTCATCGATACCTTTACCAAATCGTGTTCAACACATCACTCTCATACGGACACGATCATTTCACTCTAGCCCATCACCCAAATGAACCAGACCTGACACGACTCTAAGCATAGCAGGCATAGCAAGGTAGGAACAACACACACACATGGCTCAATCAACTCCTACACATGCTAGTGGGTTTCATCTAGTTACTGTGGCAATGACAGGTCATGCAGAGGAAATGGGTTCAACTACCGCAACACACAACAGTTTGAAACGTGTTGTCTTAATGCAGTAAAAGAGAGCAGGAGCGAGAACATGGGTTTGTATCGATATGATCAAATGGTTGGTTGCTTGCCTGATGGGTCGGAGCACTGGTATTGTTCTTCGTTGGGGTAATCACGATACTCCTCAGGGGCAGGACCTGCCGCAGAGAGCACTGATACACAATCATCACCAAACAATATGCAACAATATGATGCATGCATGAAACATGGCAATATGAGTGTGTTGGGCTAATGCAACTAAGACCAGATGGGTTTGAATCATTTTGAACCAAAGATTCAAATTTCAAACTCATAAATGGCCCTTTTAAGTGCTTTATCTATTTCTGCACAAAACAGCAGCTTAACTTGCTTAAACATGCATGAAACCAGTACAGATGGATAGATTGGATTTTTCTGATCATTTTTCATATATAACACTTTGCATTTGGAGCTACAGATTAATTTCTATGATTTTTTTAAAGTTTTGGGTTATTTTCTGGAATTTCCTGTGTAATAATAATTCCAGTAAATAATTTACTGCGTCAGCAATACGTCAGGATGACATCAGTGGTCAACGGAGCTGGTCCAGGTCAAACTGACCAGTGGGTCCCGCATGTCAGTAGTTAATTAAACTAACTAAATTTAGTTAAAACTAATCTGGTTAATTAGCAGAGGGGGGCCCCACTTGTCATAGACTCAGGGGAGTCAACCTGGACCCACCCTAGTCAAAGTCAAGGTCAAACACGCCGGCGTTTAGCCGCCGGCGAGGCCAGACGCGGCGGAGAGAGTGCACTTGTGCTTTCCGGCGACCATATGGGCGGCGAAGAGCATCTACGTGTAGCTGGGATCGAGCCGCGGCTCTTGGTGGTGGTGGTTGGGCCCGGGGTGGCCGGAAACGTCACCGGCGACGACTTTCGCGGTCGCCGGAGTCGGGTGAAGACGAATCCGAGGCTACGGGGCAAGGCGAGGCTCGTGCTGAGGTGCTGCGGGTTACTACGAGTGCGGTGAGTGCATTGGACACGGTGGTGTGGCCGGTGGTTGGCCGGAGACACGTCGGCGACGAGCTCTGCGGCGGCGCGTGCGGGTGAGCTACGTGCACGAGAGCGAGAGAGGAAAGGGGGAGAAGGTAGCTAGGCTCACGGAGGTCTCGAAGAAGCAGACGGCGCGGTCGGGGACGAGCTAGTGCGGCGGCAACGGCGAAGGGGATCTCCGGCGATGGCGGATCGGACGAGGTCGGTGCAGCGGCTTCGGGGCACGCGAGCGCTCAGGGCTCGGCTAGCTCGAAGGAGAGGAGGGTGGCGGAGCTCCTGGACACGGTGGCGCGGCGCAGGGACGACGGAGAGCGCGACTACGGCGAGGGTGTGGTTGCGGTGGCGTCGGCCATGGTGCGGGAGAGCGAGGGAGAGGAGCTGGGGCCGAATGGGCGTGTCTACGGGGTTCGGGGCACGACGTGGAGCTCGTCCAGGCCAGCAGAGAGGCGAGGGGAGGAAGCAGGGTGACGGCCAGCTGCGTGGCGCACGCTGGTGCCGCCGTCGAGCACCTGCCTGCCTGCCTGGCGAAGGCAAGTAGCTCGCTGGAGCGGCTGCTGGGCTGGGCCGGCAGGTGGGCTTGCCAGGTGGGCGCCAGGTAAGCCTCTGCTCCTTTTTGATTTTCCTTTTCTATTTTTTTGCAAGTTTGTGGACTTTCTAAAAATACCTAGCCAACTCCAAAAATCACTAAACTGCTTATGGCCACTAACTGAAATATATCCAGCTTGGAACATTTTGGTTTGGGAATATTTGAGCATTTGGAATATTTTATATAATTTAAATGCCCAAACTCAAATATTTATGATTTAATTCAAAGACCTTAGGATGACCTAGATAATTGTGCACCACTTTTGGCAGAGGTTCTGAACCAAGACAAAAATGATGGACATTTAGAAGGGCATTTCAGGTTCATTGAAAATATTTTTAGTAAACCCTAGTTGGTTTCAGAGGGGCTGGGGGTTCTGTCATCCCCATTTCAGGTTTCTGTTGAAAGGAATAAACATGATGCAACACTGTAATGCATGAACTAGCTTGGGTGTGACACATATGGTTGTCGCTTTATTGTACGAAATGCAAACACCCTGTAATTGCTTTACTTTATCACTAAGCGGTAGCGATAGTCATAGAAGCAATAGATGGCGTAACGACAATGATGCTACGATGGAAATCAAGGTGTCGCGCCGGTGACGATGGTGATCACGACGGTGCTTCGGAGATGGAGATCACAAGCACAAAGATGATGATGGCCATATCATATCACTTATATTGATTGCATGTGATGTTTATCCTTTATGCATCTTATCTTGCTTTGATTGACGGTAGCATTTTAAGATGATCTCTCACTGAGTATGCACCGTTGCGAAAGTTCTTCGTGCTGAGACACCACGTGATGATCGGGTGTGATAGACTCTACGTTCAAATACAACGGGTGCAAAACAGTTGCACACGCGGAATACTCAGGTTAAACTTAGTAGATATGATCAACATAGTGATGTTCACCATTGAAAACTACTCCATCTCACGTGATGATCGGACAAGGTTTAGTTCATTTGGATCACGTGATCACTTAGATGACTAGAGAGATGTCTGTCTAAGTGGGAGTTCTTAAGTAGTATGATTAATTGAACATTAATTTATCATGAACTTAGTCCTGGTAGTATTTTGCAAATTATGTTGTAGATCAATAGCTCGCGTTGTCGCTTCCCTATGTTTTATATGTGTTCCTAGAGAAAACTAAGTTGAAAGATGTTAGTAGCAATGATGCGGACTTGGTCCGTGATCTGAGGTTTATCCTCATTGCTGTACAGAAGAATTATGTCCTTTATGCACCGCTAGGCGACAGACCTATTGCAGGAGCAGATGCAGATGATATGAACGTTTGGCTAGCTCAATATGATGACTACTTGATAGTTTTGTACCATGCTTTATGGCTTAGAACTGGGATACAAAAACATTTTCGAAACGTCATGGAACATATAAGATGTTTCAAGAGATGAAATTGGTATTTCAAACTCATGCCCGTGTCAACAGGTATGAGACCTTTGACAAATACTTCGCCTAAAATATGGAGGAGAATTGCTCAACTAGTGAGCAAGTACTTAGATTGTCTGAGTACTACAATCGCTTGAATCAAGTGGGAGTTAATCTTCCAGATAAGATAGTGATTGGAAGAGTTCTCTAGTCACCATCACCAAGTTACTGGAATCGTGATGAACTATAATGCAAGGGATGACGAAAACGATTCCCGAGCTCTTCGTGATGCTGAAATCGACGAAGGTAGAAATCAAGAAAGAGCATCAAGTGTTGATGATTGACAAGACCACTAGTTTCAAGAAAAGGGCAAAGGGAAAGAAAGGGAGCTTCAAGTAGAATGAGAAGCAAGTTATCACTCCCGCGAAGAAGCCCAAAGCTTGAAACTGAGTGCTTACACTGCAAAGGAAATGGTCACTGGAAGCGGAAATGCCCTGAATATTTGGTGGATAAGAAGGATGGAAAAGTGAACAAGGGTATATTTGATACACAGGTTATTGATGTGTACCTTACTAGTGTTTATAGTAGCCCCTGAGTATTTGATACTTGTTCGGTTGCTAAAAATTAGTAACTCGAAACAAGAGTTACAGAATAAACAGAAACTAGTTGAGGGTGAAGTGACGATGAGTGTTGGAAGTGGTTCCAAGATTGATATGATCATCATCGCACACTCCCTATACTTTCGGGATTAGTGTTGAAACTAAATAAACGTTATTAGGCGTTTGCATTGAGAATGAATATGATTTGATCATGTTTATTGCAATACGGTTATTCATTTAAAATCAGAGAATAATTGTTGTTCTGTTTACATGAATAAAACCTTCGATGGTCATACACCCAATGAAAATAGTTTGTTGGATCTCGATCGTAGTGATACACATATTCATAATATTGATGCCAAAAGATGCAATGTTGATAATGATAGTGCAACTTATTTGTGGCACTGTCGTTTGGGTCATATCGGTATAAAGCGCATGAAGAAACTCCATTAAGATGGACTTTTGGAATCACTTGGTTATGAATCATTTGATGCTTGCGAACCGTGCCTTTTGGGAAAGATGACTAAAAACTCTGTTCTCTGGAACAATGGAACCAGCTACTGACTTGTTGGAAATAATACATACCGATGTATACGGTCCAATGAGTGTTGATGCTCGTGGCAAGTATCATTATTATCTGACCTTCACAAATGATTTGAGAAGATATGAGTATATCTTCTTAATGAAACACAAGTCTGAAACATTTGAAAAGTTCAAAGAATTTCAGAGTGAAGTGGAGAATCATCGTAACAAATAAAGTTTCTACGATCTGATCGTGGAGGAGAATATTTGAGTTAGGAGTTTTGCCTTCATATAAAACAATGTGGAATAGTTTCACAGTTCACACCACCTATAACACTATAGCATTATGGTGTGTCCGAAAGTCATAACCACACTTTATTGGATATTGTGCAATCTATGATATCTCTTATCGGTTTACCAATATCGTTTTGGGGTTATGCATTAGAGACAGTTACATTCACTTTAAATAGGGCACCATCAAAGTCCGTTGAGATGACGCCTTATGAATTGTGGTTTGGCAAGAAACCAAAGTTGTCATTTCTTAAAGATTGGGGCTGCGATGCTTAAGTGAAAAAGTTTCAACCTGATAAGCTCGAACTCAAATCGGAGAAGTGTGTCTTCATAGAATACCCAAAGGTAACTATTGGGTACACCTTCTATCACAGATCCGAAGGCAAGTTATTCGTTGCTAAGATGGATCCTTTCTAGAGAAGGAGTTTCTCTCGAAAGAAGTGAGTGGGAGGAAAGTGGAGCTTGATAAGGTAATTGTACCTTCTCCCGAATTGGAAAGTAGTTCATCACAGAAATTAGTTCCAGTGATTCCTGCACCAATTAGTGAGGAAGCTAATGATGATGATCATGAAACTTCAGATCAAGTTACTACCAAAATTTGTAGATCTTCCAAATTAAGATCCGCACCAGAGTGGTGCGGTAATCCTATTCTGAAGTCATGTTACTAGACCATGATGAACCTACGAACTATGAGGAAGCGATGATGAGCCCAGATTTCGCGAAATGGCTTGAGGCCACGAAATATGAGATGGGATCCATGTATGAGAACAAAGTATGGACTTTGGTGGACTTGCCCGATGATCGGCAAGCCATAGAAAATAAATGGATCTTCAAGAGGAAGACGGACACTGATAGTAGTGTTACTATCTACAAAGCTCGACTTGTTGTGAAAGGTTTTTCGACAAGTTCAAGGTGTTGAATACGATGAGATTTTCTCACTCGTATCGATGCTTGAGTCTGTCCAAATCATGTTAGCAATTGCCACATTTTATGAAATCTGGAAAAAGGATGTCAAAACTGCATTTCTTAATGGATTTATTAAAGAAGAGTTGTATATGATGCAACCAGAAGGTTTTGTCAATCCTAAAGGTGCTAACAAACTGTGCAAGCTCCAGCGATCCATTTATGGACTGGTGCAAGCCTCTCGGAGTTGGAATATACGGTTTGATGAGTTGATCAAAGCATATGGTTTTATATAGACTTTTTGAGAAGCCTGTATTTACAAGAAAGTGATGGGAGCTCTATAGTATTTCTAATATTATATGTGGATGACATATTGTTGATTGGAAATGATATAGAAATTTTGGATAGCATGAAAGAATACTTGAATAAGAGTTTTTCAAAGCAAGACCTCAGTGAAGCTGCTTACACTTTGAGCATCAAGATCTATATAGATAGATCAAGACGCTTGATAAGATTTTTCAATGAGTACATACCTTGATAATTTTTTTGAAATAGTTCAAAATGCAATAGTCAAAGAAGGAGTTCTTGCCTGTGTTGCAAGGTGTGAAGTTGAGTAAGACTCAAGACCCGACCATGGCAGAAAATAGAAAGAGAATGAAAAGTCATTCCATATGCCTCAGTCATAGGTTCTATAAAGTATGCTATGCTATGAACTAGACCTATTGTATAGCTTGCTCTGAGTTTGGCAAAGGAATACAATTTTGATCTAATAGTAGATCACTGGACAGCGGTAAAGAATATCCTTAGTGAGGACTAAGGAGATGTTTCTCGATTATGGAGGTGATAAAAGAGTTCGTTGTAAAAGTTACATCGGTGCAAACTTTTACACTGATCCACATGACTCTAAGTCTCAATCTGGATACATATTGAAAGTGGGAGCAATTAGCTAGAGTAGATCCATGCAGAGCATTGAAGACATAGAATATTTGCAAAATACAGGCTCTGTATGTGACAGACCCGTTGACTAAATTTCTCTCATGAACAAAACATGATCATACCTTTGTACTCTTTGGGTGTCAATCACATAGCGATGTGAACTAGATTATTGACTCTAGTAAACCCTACGGGTGTTGGTCACATGACGATGTGAACTATGGGTGTTCACCACATACAGATCTGGATATTGGTGTTAAATCACATGGTGATGTGAACTAGATTATTGACTCTAGTGCAAGTGGGAGACTGAAGGAAATATGCCCTAGAGGCAATAATAAAGTTATTATTTATTTCCTTATTTCATGATAAATGTTTATTATTCATGCTAGAATTGTATTAACCGGAAACATAATACATGTGTGAATACATAGACAAACATAGTGTCACTAGTATGCCTCTACTTGACTAGCTCGTGAATCAAAGATGGTTAAGTTTCCTAACCATAGACATGAGTTGTCATTTGATTAACGGGATCACATCATTAGGAGAATGATGTGATTGACTTGACCCATTCCGTTAGCTTAGTACTTGATCGTTTAGTATGTTGCTATTGCTTTCTTCATGACTTATACATGTTCCTATAACTATGAGATTATGCAACTCCCATTTACCGGAGGAACACTTTGTGTGCTACCAAACGTCCACAACGTAACTGGGTGATTATAAAGGAGCTCTACAGGTGTCTCCGAAGGTACATGTTGGGTTGGCGTATTTTGAGATTAGGATTTGCGATGTCTACTACACAACCTTCTTCTTGTAGATGTTGTTGGGCCTACAAGTGCACAGGTTTGTAGGACAGTAGCAAATTTCCCTCAAGTGGATGACCTAAGGTTTATCAATCCGTAGGAGGCGTAGGATGAAGATGGTCTCTCTCAAACAACCCTGCAACCAAATAACAAAGAGTCTCTTGTGTCCCCAACATCCCCAATACAATGGTAAATTGTATAGGTGCACTAGTTCGGCGAAGAGATGGTGATACAAGTGCAAAATAGATAGTAGATAAAGGTTTTTGTAATCTGAAATAATAAAAACATCAAGGTAACAAGTGGTAAAAGTGAGCGTAAACGGTATTGCAATGATAGGAAACAAGGCCTAGGGTTCATACTTTCACTAGTGCAAGTTCTCTCAACAATAATAACATAGATAGATCATATAACAAGCCCTCAAAATGCAACAAAGAGTCACTCCAAAGCCACTAATAGCGGAGAACAAACGTAGAGATTATGGTAGGGTACGAAACCACCTCAAAGTTATTCTTTCGGATCGATCTATAAAAGAGTTCATACTAGAATAACACCTTAAGACACAAACCAACCAAAACCCTAATTTCACCTAGATACTCCATTGTCACCTCAAGTATCCGTGGGCATGATTATACGATATGCATCACACAATCTCAGATTCATCCAACCAACATAAAAGTACTTCAAAGAGTACCCCAAAGCTACTACCGGAGAGTCAAGAACGTGTGCCAACCCCTATGCATAGGTTCCCAATGTCACGAAACCCGCAAGTTGATCACCAAAATATACATCAAGTGGCACATGATATCCCATTGTCGCCACAGATAATCACGGCAATACATACATCAAGTGTTCTCATAAAAGACTCAATCCGATAAGATAACTTCAAAGGGGAAACTCAATTCATCACAAGAGAGTAGAGGGGGGAGAAACATCATAAGATCCAACTACAATAGCAAAGCTCGGGATACATCAAGATCGTGCCATAGAGGAAACACGAGAGAGAACACGAGAGAGAGATCAAACACACAGCTACTAGTACATACCCTCAGCCCCGAGGGTGAACTACTCACTCCTCGTCATGGATAGCGCCGGGATGATGAAGATGGCCACCAGTGATGGGATCCCCCTCCGGCAGGGTGCCGGAACAGGGTCCCGATTGGTTTTTGCTGGCTACAGAGGCTTGCGGTGGCGGAACTCCCAATCTATCTTCTGTTCTGGAAGTTTTAGGGTACGTAGGTATATATGGGTGCAGGGGGTACGTCGGTGGACCTCCGGGGTGCTCACGGGGTAGGGGGCGCGCCCTAGGGGGGGGCGCTCCCACCCTTGTGGGCAGCCCGGGACTCCCCTGACATGCACTCCGAGTCCATCAGGTTGCTTTCCTTCCAAAACTAACTTCTCCAGTTGATTTCGTTCCATTTTGACTCCGTTTGATATTCCTTTTCCTCGAAACACTAAAATAGGCATAAAACAACAAATCTGGGCTGGGCCTCCGGTTAATAGGTTAGTCCCAAAAATAATATAAAAGTGGATAATAAAGCCCAATATTGCCTAAAACAGTAGATAAAGTAGCATGGAGCAATAAAAAATTATAGATACGTTGGAGACGTATCAAGCATCCCCAAGCTTAATTCATGCTCGTCCTCGAGTAGGTAAATGATAAAAAAGAATTTTTGATGCGGAGTGATACTTTGGCATAATTTCAATGTAAATCTTCTTAATTGTGGCATGAATATTCAGATCCATAAGATTCAAGACAAAAGTTCATATTGACATAAAAATAATAATACTTCAAGCATACTAACAAAGCAATCATGTCTTCTCAAAATAGCATGGCAAAAGAAAGTTCATCCCTACAAAATCATATAGTTAGGCTATGCTTCATTTTCGTCACACAAAGATGTTCCCAACTTCTATACCCCCGATGACAAGCCAAGCAATTGTTTCATACTTAAATAATCTCAAACTTTTTCAACCTTCACGCAATACATGAGCGTGAGCCATGGATATAGCACTATGGGTGGAATAGAATATGATGATGGGGATTGTGTGGAGAAGACAAAACAGGAGGAAGTCTCACATTGACGAGGATAATCAATGGGCTATGGAGATGCCCATTAATTGATGTCAACATGAGTAGTAGGGATTGCCATGCAACGGATGCACTAGAGCTATGAATGCTCAACAAAAGAAAACTAGTGGGTGTGCATCCAGCTCGCTTGCTCATGAAGACCTAGGGCATTTGAGGAAGCCCATCGTAGGAATATACAAGCCAAGTTCTATAATGAAAGATTCCCACTAGTATAAAAAGACAACTTATGAGACTCACTACATGAAGAACAAGGTGCTACTTTGAAGCACAATATATGAGACTCACTACATGAAGAACAAGGTGCTACTTTGAAGCACAAGTGTGGGAAAGAGATAGTAGCATTGCCCTTTTTATTTATTTTCTTTTTTTTGGGCCTTTCTTTTTTTTTGGCCTTTCTATTTTTTTGATTGGGCAATGCTCTAATAATGATGATCATCACACTTCTATTGATTACAACCATAAGGATTACAACTCGAAACTAGAACAAGATATGACTCTATATGAATGCCTCCGGCGGTGTACCAGGATGGTGCAATGAATCAAGAGTGACATGTATGAAAAATAATGCATGGTGGCTTTGCCACAAATACGATGTCAACTACATGATCATGCAATGGCAATATGACAAAAGTAATGTATGTCATGAATATGATGGTGGAAGTTGCATGGCAATATATCTCGAAATGGCTATGGAAATGCCATAAATAGGTAGGTATGGTGGCTGTTTTGAGGAAGATATAAGGATGTTTATGTGTGATAGAGAGTATCGTATCATGGGGTTTGGATGCACTAGCGAAGTTTGCACCAACTCTCAAGGTGAGAAAGGGCAATGCACGGTACCGAAGAGGCTAGCAAAGGCGGAAAGGTGAGAGTGCGTATAATCCATGGACTCAACGTTAGTCAAAAGAACTCATATACTTATTGCAAAAATCTAGAAGTCATCAAAAATCAAGTACTACGCGCATGCTCCTAGGGGGATAGATTGGTAGGAAAAGACCATCGCTCGTCCTCGACCGCCACTCATAAGGATGCACAAGCCAGGTACACTTCATGTTTCAAATTTGTTACACAACTTTAACCATACGTGCATGCCACGGGACTTGCAAACTTTAACACAAGCATTTATCAAATTGACAATTACTCAACTATCATGACTTTGATATTATCACCTCCATATCTCAAAACAATTATCAAGCATCAAACTTATCTTAGTATTCAAAGCACTCAAAAGAAAGTTTCACGTATCTTGAATACCAAGTATATTAATATTAAGCAAATTACCATGCTATTAAAGACTCTCAAAATAATCTAAGTGAAGCATGAGAGATCATATATTTCTTCAAAATAAAACCACCATTGTGCTCTAAAAGATATAAGTGAAGCACTAGAGCAAACAACAAACTACTCCAAAAGATATAAGTGAAGATCAATGAGTAGTCGAATAATTATGCAACTACGTGAAGACTCTCCCATTTAATAATTTCAGATCTTGATACTTTATTCAAACAACAAGCAAAAAGTAACAAAAGAAAATTGACGCTCCAAGCAAAACACATATCATGTGGTGAATAAAAATATAGCTCCAAGTAAAGTTACCGATGAACAAAGACGAAAGAGGGGATGCCATCCGGGGCATCCCCAAGCTTAGTTGCTTGGTTGTCCTTGAATATTACCTTGGGGTGCCTTGGGAATCCCCAAGCTTAGGCTCTTGTCACTCCTTATTCCATAGTCCATCGAATCTTTACCCAAAACTTGAAAACTTCAACCACATAAAACTCAAAACAAAACTCGTAAGATCCGTTAGTATAAGAAAATAAAACCACCACTTAGGTACTGTAATGAAATCATTCTAAATTCATATTGGTGTAATATCTACTGTAATCCAACTTATCTATGGTTCATACCCTCCGATACTACTCATAGATGCATCAAAATAAGCAAACAACACATAGAAAACAGAATCTGTCAAAAACAGAACAGTCTGTAGTAATCTGTATCAAACGTATACTTTTGGAACCCCAAAAATTATGAAATAAATTGCTGGAACTGAGAAATTTGTCTATTAATCATCTGAAAAAATAATTAACCTAAAATCATTTTCCAGTAAAAAATGGCAGCTAATCTCGTGAGCGCTAAAGTTTCTGTTTTTCACAGCAAGATCACATAAACTTCACCCAAGCCTTCCCAAAGGTTCTACTTGGCACTTTTTGAAACAAGAGCTATAAAACATGATTACTACAGTAGCATAATCATGTGGACACACAAAAACAGTAAGGATAAATATTGGGTTGTCTCCCAACAAGCGCTTTTCTTTAATGCCTTTTAGCTAGGCATGATGATGACAATGATGCTCACATACAAGATAAGAATTGAAACATAACGGGAGCATCATGAAGAATATGACTAGCACATTTAAGTCTAACACACTTCCTATGCATAGGGATTTTGTGAGCAAACAACTTATGGGAACAATAATCAACTAGCATAGGAAGATAACACAAGCATAGCTTCAAGAATTTAAGCACATAGGGAGGAAACTTGATATTATTGCAATTCCTACAAGCATATATTCCTCCCTCATAATAATTTTCAGTATCATCATGAATGAATTCAACAATATAACCAGCACCTAAAGAATTCTTTTCATGATCTACAAGCATAGAATTTTTAATACTCTCCACATAAGCAAAATTCTTCTCATTCGGAATAGTAGGAGTATCATAAGAGACTTGAACACTAAAAATTGTTTCCACATTAAAAGAGTAATGTTCAGAAAAAAGGGTAATCATAATCATGACAAGATTTGTTAATATAATCATAACTACTTTTTATAGCATAAGTTTCATCACAATAATCATCATAAGTAGCAACTTCGTTCTCATCATAATCGATTGAAACCTCTCCCAAGATAGTGGAATCACTAAATAAAGTTGACACTCTTCCAAATCCACTTTCATATTCATCACAATAAAATTCAACATCCTCCAAAATAGTGG
This sequence comes from Triticum dicoccoides, assembly GCF_002162155.2. Taxonomy (NCBI): domain Eukaryota; kingdom Viridiplantae; phylum Streptophyta; class Magnoliopsida; order Poales; family Poaceae; genus Triticum; species Triticum dicoccoides. The sequence goes on along the minus strand of NC_041391.1, from coordinate 34,304,891 downwards.
GATCACTACTTCCTAAAGTTGACACTCTTCCGAATCCACTTTCATCAATATAATCATCATAGGTAGGAGGCATGCTATCATCATAACAACTTTGCATATCAAAACTTGGGTTGCTAAAAATATCATCTTCATTAAACATAGCATCCCCAAGCTTGGGACAAACATTAATCTAAGCAAATATATTCTCAAATATGTCATTCTCATCAAACATAGCTTCCCCAAGCTTGGGCCTTTTCGTATCATAAGCATAATCACTCTCATCATTAAAAATATTGATAGCACCAATAGTATAGCAATTATCATCATCACAATGAGTAGTAGGAGCAACATCATTTGAGAGGGATACCTTTCTACCTTTGTTGCTCCTTCTTTTCTTTTTCTTCTTCACATTATGTGTGGGTTCAATCTTCCTCTTTGAGCTCCTTATTGACGAGATTGGTTGAATAGAAAACTCCTCCTCACTACCTGATTCATCATAAGAAATAATAGGAGGATATTGGGAAGTCTTTTACCTTTCATTAGTATTCTCATCCTCTTCTATTTGCTTTCTTTTCCTTAGGTAATTCGCAATATAAGGATTTTCAATACAATTCACCGCACAGTACACATAAATCTTCTCTAGATCAAAATCAAGAAATCTATCAAGATTAAATTTTGGAATACCCTCAGTTATACGTTTCATTTCTTCATACCCCAAAAGAAGGCTAGGCTCTTTATAATGCTCAAGAGTAATCAAATTATCACAATATTTAGACACGACTTGATCATGAAACAAATAGCATTGGAGCTTTAAATGACCATGTTCATTGCAAAGTTCACAAGGGGCACAAAAAATATTGAATCTTTCAGCACATTCATCTAGCCCTTCTTGCAACAATTTGGTTTGTAAGTACTTATGCCTCTTGCAATATCTATCTTCCCTATTAGGTGTGTACTTACAAACCCAATGCACTCCACAAAATTGACATGTTTATAGGAGACATTTTCATCATAACTAGTACAATCATCATTAGCATCATGGATATTCAAAGAATTCGTACTAACAACATTGCAATCATGCTCATCATTCAAATATTTAGTGCCAAACAATTTAGAGATTTCTTCTTCTAGCACTTGAGCACAATTATCCTTTCCATCATACTCACGAAAGATATTAAAAAGATGAAGCGTATGAGACAAACTCAATTCCATTTTTTTGTAGTTTTCTTTTATAAAATAAACTAGTGCTAAAGCAAGAAAAAAATATTCGATTGCAAGATCTAAAGATATACCTTCAAGCACTAACCTCCCCGGCAACGGCGCCAGAAACTGCTTGATGTCTACTACGCAACCTTCTTCTTGTAGACGTTGTTGGGCCTGCAAGTGCACAGGTTTGTAGGACAGTAGCAAATTTCCCTCAAGTGGATGACCTAAGGTTTATCAATCCGTAGGAGGCGTAGGATGAAGATGGTCTCTCTCAAACAACCTTGCAACCAAATAACAAAGAGTCTCTTGTGTCCCCAACACACCCAATACAATGGTAAATTGTATAGGTGCACTAGTTCGGCGAAGAGATGGTGATACAAGTGCAAAATAGATAGTAGATAAAGGTTTTTGTAATCTGAAATAATAAAAACAGCAAGGTAACAAGTGGTAAAAGTGAGCGTAAACGGTATTGCAATGATAGGAAACAAGGCCTAGGGTTCATACTTTCACTAGTGCATGTTCTCTCAATAATAATAACATAGATAGATCATATAACAAGCCCTCAAAATGCAACAAAGAGTCACTCCAAAGCCACTAATAGCGGAGAACAAACGTAGAGATTATGGTAGGGTACGAAACCACCTCAAAGTTATTCTTTCGGATCGATCTATAAAAGAGTTTGTACTAGAATAACACCTTAAGACACAAATCAACCAAAACCCTAATGTCACCTAGATACTCCATTGTCACCTCAAGTATCTGTGGGCATGATTATACGATATGCATCACACAATCTCAGATTCATCCAACCAACATAAAAGTACTTCAAAGAGTGCCCCAAAGCTACTACCGGAGAGTCAAGAACGTGTGCCAACCCCTATACATAGGTTCCCAATGTCACAAAACCCGCAAGTTGATCACCAAAACATACATCAAGTGGCACATGATATCCCATTGTCACCACAGATAATCACGGCAAGACATACATCAAGTGTTCTCATAAAAGACTCAATCCGATAAGATAACTTCAAAGGGGAAACTCAATTCATCACAAGAGAGTAGAGGGGGGAGAAACATCATAAGATCCAACTACAATAGCAAAGCTCGGGATACATCAAGATCGTGCCATAGAGGGAACACGAGAGAGAACACGAGAGAGAGATCAAACAAATAGCTACTGGTACATACGCTCAGCTCAGCCCCGAGGGTGAACTACTCCCTCCTCGTCATGGATAGTGCCAGGATGATGAAGATGGCCACTGGTGATGGGATCCCCCTCCGGCAGGTTGCCGGAATAGGGTCCCGATTGGTTTTTGGTGGCTACAGAGGCTTGCGGTGGCGGAACTCCCGATCTATCTTCTGTTCTGGAAGTTTTAGGGTACGTAGGTATATATGGGTGCAGGGGGTACGTCGGTGGACCTCCAGGGTGCTCACGAGGTAGGGGGCTCGCCCTAGGGGGGGCGCGCCCCCCACCCTCGTGGGCAGCCCGGGACTCCCCTGACGTGCACTCCAAGTCCATCAGGTTACTTTCCTTCCAAAACTAACTTCTCCAGTTGATTTCGTTCCGTTTTGACTCCGTCTAATATTCCTTTTCCTCGAAACTCTAAAATAGGCATAAAACAACAAATCTGGGCTGGGCCTCCGGTTAATAGGTTAGTCCCAAAAATAATATAAAAGTGGATAATAAAGCCCAGTATTGCCTAAAACAGTAGATAAAGTAGCATGAAGCAATCAAAAATTATAGATACGTTGGAGACGTATCAATTTGTCACTCCGATTGTCGGAGAGGTATCTCTGGGCCCTCTCGGTAATGCACATCACTATAAGCCTTGCAAGCAATGTGACTAATGAGTTAGTTGCGGGATGATGAATTACATAACGAGTAAAGAGACTTGCCGGTAACGAGATTGAACTAGGTATTGAGAAACCGACGATCGAATCTCGGGCAAGTAACATACCGATGACAAAGGGAACAACGTATGTTGTTATGCGGTTTGACCGATAAAGATCTTCATAGAATATGTAGGAGCCAATATGAGCATCCAGGTTCCGCTATTGGTTATTGATCGGAAACGTGTCTCGGTCATGTCTACATAGTTCTCGAACCCGTAGGGTCCGCACGCCTAAGGTTTCGATGACAGTTATATTATGAGTTTATAAGTTTTGATATACCAAAGGAGTTCGGAGTCCCGGATGAGATCGGGGACATGACAAGGAGTCTCGAAATGGTCGAGACATAAAGATCGATATATTGGACGACTATATTCGGACTTCGGAAAGGTTCCGAGTGATTCGGATATTTTTCGGGGTACCGGGGAGTTACGGGAATACGAGGAAGAAGTAATGGGCTTCATGGGCCAAGTGGTGGAAGAGAGGAGGCAGGGCGCGCTGCCCCTAGCCCAAACCGAATTTGAACTAGGGGGCCGGCCCCCCTTTCCTCCTTTTCCTCCCTCTCCTTCCTTCTCCTTCTCCTCCCCTTCCTTCCCCTCTCCTACTTGGACTAGGAAAGGAGGGAGTCCTACTCCCGATGGGAGTAGGACTCCTGCCTGGCGCGCCTCCTCCTGGACGGCCGCCCCCTCCCCCTTGATCCTTTATATACGCGAGCAGGGGGCACCTCTAGGAACAACAACAATTGATCCCTTCGATCTCTTAGCCGTGTGCGGTGCCCCCTCCACCATAGTCCTCCTCGATAATATTGTAGCGGTGCTTAGGCGAAGCCCTGCGACGGTAGAACATCAAGATCGTCACCACGCCGTCGTGCTGACAGAACTCTCCCTCGACACTCGGCTGGATCGGAGTTCAAGGGACGTCACCGAGCTGAACGTGTGCTAGACTCAGAGTTGCCATAGTTTCGGTGCTTGATCGGTCGGGCCGTGAAGACGTACGACTACATCAACCGCGTTGTTCTAACGCTTCCGCTTTCGGTCTACGAGGGTACGTGGACAACACTCTCCCCTCTCATTGCTATGCATCACCATGATCTTGCGTGTACATAGGAAATTTGAAATTACTATGTTCCCCAAAAGGAATTACTTATTCAGGGCATCCTGTTGTGCTAGAAGGATATAGTGATTCAAATTGGATCTCCGATGTTGATGTACTCTATGCAACAAGTGGGTATATATTTACTCATGGAGGTGGCGCAGTGTCAAGGAGGTCTTGCAAGCAAACCATATTGACGAGGTCAACTATGGAAGCAGAACTAACTGCTTTGGACACAGCTACTGTTGAGGCAGAGTGGCTGCGTGAGCTCTTGATGGACTTGCCTGTGGTTGAAAAACCCGTACCGGCTATTCTTATGAATTGCGACAACCAAACAGTTAGGCTAAAGTGAACAATTCTAAAGATATGCGAAGTCATCAAGACACATGAAGAGACGTTTAAAGTCTGTCAGGAAGTTGAGAAACTCTGGAGTAATAACTGTTACGTATATTGAAACAGACAAAAACCTGGCAGATTCCTTTACAAAGGGACTATCACGAAATGTGATAGATATTGCATCGAGGGAGATGGGTATGAGACCCATAGATGTTACACCATAGTAGTAGCCCAACCTTTGTGATCGGAGATCCCGTGAATTAGGATCTGGGAAGAACAAGCTATTGGTTAACTGAGGATACCAATAATTAATGGTCGTCTCCAAGTGAAGATGCAAAACTCTCAATAGTTGTAAGGCTCGGATCTGTAAGGCAGGTTGGCAACATGCCTTTATGTGGTTCTATTGGCTATAATTAGCAAGGATGTTGTCCTACAGAGCAGTCCTGAAAGAGCACACCTATGTGAGCTCTGACTGTAAACGTCGCAGTCTATGAGATTTGGGTGATCTCTAGTAAGCTCACGAAGAGACCAGGGAGTATGACGTATAAGCTCCAAACCACGGGGTAGTCTACTGGCGGTCAAGTACTGGTTATGACTTTGAGTGAAACCTGTTCACACAAAACTAGCAATTCAAGGCTTAGTCCATTGTCAAGTTGTGAATGGATGCAGCTTAAAGTTCTAGGCAGAAGTACAACTTAACAGTCTCTGCTGAAACACTGGTGTATTAAACAAGTGGTGAGAGAAGGCAAATCTCTAAATGGGTATTTGAGATCTGGTGGGGGATTGTTAGAATTAATGGACTAGGACCATAGCAATTTCTGAAATCTCAAATAGTGGCCCATGTGTAAAATGCCAAGTGGTGGTGCTAAAGTTTAGTCCCACCCTGGAAGTTGAACAAGAGTTGGACCTCTTTATATAGTGGGTTATCTCCACCACTCTAAGTGGTGTATGAGAAGATAAAGGGAAGACCACACGCGCGCTCGCTCGCCTGGCCGGGCCGGGCCGGGCGTGGCGAGGCAAGGCGGCGCGTACGTGCGACATGCGCGTGATTCCGCCGAAATCCGGTGCATCTCCTTGCAGGGGCGCAACTTCCTTTTGTTGTTTTACTTTTATGTCTTGGCAGACAAGTTAATGATTTCTTGTCTGGTAATTATACGAATTAGAAACCAAGTCGGTTTCGGATTGTGATCGCGACACAATGTCGCCTCTGGTCCTAATATATATACAACTACCGGTTGCGGCCAAAGACACACTGAAAACACCAAGGGTTTTGCCTCATCTTGCAACTTGCGCCGCCTTCGTAGTCTACTCCATGCCAAACTCCGGCGTGCATCGGCGCGTGGGACAACAGGTCTCCGGAACCATTCGTCCTTGTGATCCTGCACTGGGAGAGGACAAATTAGGTTTTTGGGAAGCGCTCTGCATGACTGCTCAGATTCGTCATCACGAGTCGTCTTCCATGCAAGTCGGGCGGTGCTACTCATCGTCGTCTTCATCACCGTCAGCAATAGATCATTGCCAACATCGTCATCAACACAGTCGCACCCACAATAGCTAACGAACAGTACGTCCAACATCATCTGTTCATGTTTATCTCTACAGCTGTTTTTTCATGTGTGTTGTTGTTGATGTTTTGCTGTTCTTCTAGTTTGCTAGATTCTTGCATGCTAGTACCTGTTCTAGTCATGAATTATTTAATGGAATTAATCATGAACTTGCCTATTTTTCCAACAATCCAAAAACCTAATTGTAGGCAATTTCCTGAGTTAACTATGGCTGGATTCGCTGATGCACTGAGGCCGGATAAGTTTACCAGTGTGTAGTTTAAGAGGTGGCAGGTGAAGACCACGCTCTGGCTTACTGCTCTGAAAGTTTTCCACGCTAGTGTTGGTGCTCCAGAGGGAATGACTGATGAAGATCAGAGAAAATTCCAGGAAGCCAATACTATGTTTGTGGGATGCATTCTGAGTGTTCTTGCTGGCCGTCTGTGTGATGTGTACATGCACATAGATGACGGAAAGACTCTGTGCGATGCACTGACTGCAAAATTCAGTGCAACAGATGCAGGCAGTGAACTATATATCATGGAGAGATTTCATGACTACAAGATGGTGATTAACCGTTCTGTGGTTGAACAAGCTCATGAGATACAGTGCATTGTGAAGGAACTTGAACTCCTTAAGTGTATTCTACCCGACAAATTCGTGGCTGGGTGCATGATTGCAAAGTTGCCTCCTTCATGGAGGAATTTCGCCACAACTCTGAAGCATAAAAGATAGGAGATATCAGTTAAAAT
>NC_041391.1:34296916-34297426 GCF_002162155.2 Triticum dicoccoides | reverse complement strand
TGATTGCATCTTTTAATGTTGAAGAAAAAGCTCGGGCTAAAGACATTACTGAGAAAGGAGGTGAGGTTCAGCCTACCGCTAACATGGTGCAGAGGTACCCACAGAACAAGAACAAAGGGAAGACCAAACATGTTTTCAACAAGCCTACCAAGACTACTACCTTCAAGAGAAGAAGTTCAATAAGGCCGAGCTAGAGTGCTACGCCTGTGGGAAGCCCGGACACTTTTCCAAGGTATGCCCTGAACATGCAGACTGCAGAGGGAAAACGAGCTCCAAGACTGTCAACATGGTGACCGCTAGCAATACTCATGGGTATGGTAATTTACCTATTGTGCTTTCAGTATTTCAATCATCCTCGTGGTGGATTGATTCGGGTGCTAACATTCATGTGTGTGCTGACGTCTCCCTGTTTACTTCTTATCAGGTCGCATGGGATTCTTCCGTCCTAACGGGGAATAGGTCACATGCTTTTGTTCGTGGCATTGGCACGGCGGATCTGAAGTTTACTTC
>NC_041391.1:34289645-34296906 GCF_002162155.2 Triticum dicoccoides | reverse complement strand
GGAAAGATCGTGCAACTAAGGAACGTGCAGCATGTCCCTACTATGAACAAGAATCTAGTTAGCGGCTCCCTTCTATGTCGAGATGGGTTTAAGGTAGTTTTAGAGTCGAATAAAGTAATCGTGTCAAGATTTAAACAATTTATAGGAAAAGGCTATGAGTGTGGAGGCTTGTTCCGCTTTTCCCTTTCAGATTTTAGCAATAAGTCAATAAACCAAATTTGTGCTAGTGTTAATGATGATGCAAGTATTTGGCACTCTCGTTTGGGTCATATTAATTTTGGTTTAATGTATCGTCTATCCAGTATGAGTTTAATTCCGAACTTCACCGTTGCCGAAGGTTCTAAGTGCCATAGTTGTGTGCAATCGAAGCAACCTCGAAAGCCTCATAAGGCTGCCGAGGAGAGAAACTTGGCACGTCTAGAACTCATCCATTCTGATCTTTGTGAGATGAATGGTGTGTTGACAAAAGGTGGAAAGAGATATTTCATGACTTTGATTGATGATGCGACTAGATTTTGCTATGTTTATTTGTTGCAAACTAAAGATGAAGCATTAGACTACTTTAAAATCTATGAAGCTAAAGTTGAAAATCAACTAGAGAGAAAGATCAAGCGTCTTAGGTCCGATCATGGTGGAGAGTATTTTCCCAAAGTTTTTGATGAATATTGTGAGGAACATGGTATTATTCATGAGAGGACGCCTCCCTATTCACCCCAATCAAATGGAGTTGTCGAGAGGAAAAACCACACATTGACTGACTTGGTGAATGCCATGTTAGACACTGCTGGTTTATCTAAGGCATGGTGGGGGGAGGCTCTATTGACTTCATGTCATGTCCTGAATAGAGTTCCCAACAATAATGAGAAAACCCCTTATGAGGAGTGGGTTGGGAGAAAACCATCACTTTCTTATTTGCGCACTTGGGGATGTTTGGCAAAGGTTAACATTCCTATTCCTAAGAAACGCAAACTTGGACCAAAGACAGTGGATTGTGTCTTTCTAGGGTATGCTCAACGAAGCATTGCTTATAGGTTTTTAGTGGTAAAATCTGAAGTACCTGATATGCATATTGATACTATAATGGAATCTCATGATGCAACATTTTTTGAGAACATATTTCCTATGAAAGATATACACAGCATTGCTAGATTTTCTTCTGAGATAATTCCTGAATCTAGTACAACTGATGAATATTTCGAACAATCACATGAGGAAGTCCTTGAGAAGGATAACAATGAAGTTCCTATAATAAACAAGAGACAAAGGATTGCAAAATCATTTGGTGATGATTTCATTGTATACCTTGTGGACGACACACCCAAGACGATTGCAGAGGCATATGCATCTCCGGATGTACATGATTGGAAAAAAGTTGTTCATAATGAGATGGACTCAATTCTTTCTAATGGAACTTGGAAACTAACTAATAGACCATATGGTTGTAAACCTATGGGCTTTAAGTGGGTGTTCAAAAAGAAGCTAAAGCCTGATGGTACTATTGATAAGTACAAGACGCGTCTAGTGGCCAAGGGCTACACTCAGGAAGAAGGTGAAGATTACTTTGACACCTATTCACCCGTTGCTAGAATGACCACCATTCGAGTGTTACTTTCCTTGCCTGCCTCTGATGGTCTTATCATTCATCAAATGGATGTAAAGACAACTTTCCTCAATGGAGAGTTGAAAGAGGAAATCAATATGGATTAGCCTGACGGGTTTGTGGTAAAGGGTGAAGAGAGAAAGGTGTGCAAGTTGTTAGAATCTTTGTATGGTCTGAAACAGGCACCTAAGCAATGGCATGAGAAGTTTGAAAGAACTCTGACTTCTGCAGGATTTGTCATTAACGACAATGGTGGGGGCAATAGTGTCATATTATGTTTGTATGTGGACGACATACTGACCTTTGGTACAAACATTAATGCAATTAATGAGGTCAAGTCTTTTCTATCAAAAAGTTTTGACATGAAAGATCTGGGAGAAGCCGATGTAATTCTAAACATCAAACTTATTAAGGATGAGAGTGGGATTACGTTAACGCAATCTCACTATGCTGAGAAGGTCTTCAACCGATTCGGTTTTATGGATAGCAAGCCTTCTCCAACACCTTATGATCCCAGTGTGACACTCAGAAAGAACAAGAAAGAAACGAGAGATCAATTAAGATACTCTCAAATTGTCGGTTCACTCATGTACTTAGCTAGCGCTACATGACCAGATATCTCTTTTGCTGTGAGCCAATTGAGTAGGTTCATGTCCAACCCGGGTGATGATCATTGGCATGCACTAGAAAGGTTCTTGCGCTATCTGAGAGGTACTATGAGTTATAGAATTACTTATTCAGGGCATCCTATTGTGCTAGAAGGATATAGTGATTCAAATTGGATCTCCGATGTTGATGTACTCTATGCAACAAGTGGGTATGTATTTACTCATGGAGGTGGCGTAGTGTCATGGAGGTCTTGCAAGCAAACCATATTGACGAGGTCAACTATGGAAGCAGAACTAACTGCTTTGGACACAGCTACTGTTGAGGCAGAGTGGCTGCATGAGCTCTTGATGGACTTGCCTGTGGTTGAACTATTCTTATGAATTGTGACAACCAAACGATTACGCTAAAGTGAACAATTCTAAAGATAATGCAAAGTCATCAAGACACGTGAAGAGACTTTTGAAGCCTGTCAGGAAGTTGAGAAACTCTGGAGTAATAACTGTTACGTATATTAAAACAAACAAAAACCTGGCAGATTCCTTTACAAAGGGACTATCACGAAATGTGATAGATATTGCATCGAGGGAGATGGGTATGAGACCCATAGATGTTACACCATAGTAGTAACCCAACCTTTGTGATCGGAGATCCCGTGAATTAGGATCTAGGAAGAACAAGTTATTGGTTAACTGAGGAGAGTAATAACTAATGACCGTCTCCAAGTGAAGATGCAAAACTCTCAATAGCTGTAAGGCTCAGATCTGTAAGGAAGGTTGGCAACATGCCTTTATGTGGTTCTATTGACTATAATTAGCAAGGATGCTGTCCTACAGAGCAGTCTTGAAAGAACACACCTATGTGAGCTCCGACTGTAAACGTCGCAGTCTATGAGATTTGGGTGATCTCTGTAAGCTCACGAAGAGACCAGGGAGTATGACGTATAAGCTCCAAACCGCGGGGTAGCCTACTGGCGGTCAGGTACTGGTTAAGACTTTGAGTGAAACCTGTCACACAAAACTAGCAATTCAAGGCATAGTCCATTGTCAAGTTGTGAATGGATGTAGCTTAAAGTTCTAGGTAGAAGTACAACTTAATAGTCTCTGTTGAAACACTGGTGTATTAAAAAAGTGGTGAGAGAAGGCAAATCTCTAAATGGGTATTTGAGATCTGGTTGGGGATTGTTAGAATTAATGGGCTAGGACCATAGCAATTTCTGAAATCTCAAATAGTGGCCCATGTGTAAAATGGCAAGTGGTGGTGCTAAAGTTTAGTCCCACCCCGGAAGTTGAACAAGAGCTGAACCTCTTTATATAGTGGGTTCTCTCCACCACTCTAAGTGGTGTATGAGAAGAGAAAGGGAAGACCACACGCGCGCTCGCTCACCTGGCCTGGCTTGGCCGTGGCATGGCGTGGCGAGGCGTAGTATGTGTGACATGCGTGTGAATGGTCTGCCGAAATCCGGTCCGTCTCCTCGCAGGGGCGCAACTTCCTTTTACCGTTCTATTTTTATGTCTTGGCAGACAAGTTAATGATTTCTTGTCCGGTAATTATACAAATTAGAAACCAAGTTGGTTTGGGATTGTGATCGCGACACAATACCGCCTCTGGTCCAAATATATATACAGCTACCGGCTGCGGCCAAAGACACATCAAAAACACCAAGGGTTTTGCCTCATGTCGCAACTTGCGCCGCCTTCGTAGTCTACTCCATCCCAAATGCCAGCGTGCATCGGCGCGTGGGACAATAGGTCTCCGGAACTGTTCGTCCTTGTGATCCTGCACCAGGAGAGGACGAATTAGGTTTTTGGGAAGCGCTCTGCACGACTGCTCTGATTCTTCATCACGGGTCGTCTTCCGTCCAAGTCAGGCGGTGCTACTCATTGTCTTCTTCATCGCCGTCAGCAACAGATCATCGCCAACATCGTCATCAACACAGTCGCACCCACAATAGCTAACGAACAATACGTCCAACATCATCTGTTCATGTCTATCTCTACAGCTGTTGTTTCATGTGTGCTGCTGATACTGTTTTGCTGTTCTTCTAGTTTGCTAGATTGTTGCATGCTAGTGTCTGTTCTAGTCATGAATTATTTAATGGAATTAATCATGAACTTGCCTAATTTTCCAACACATACTACTAGACTTAGTAGTGGCTTGGTACAATACTAGCAGTGAGGCGTGGTGCTATGGGTGAAAGCCCTGTGCCGGTTCTGTCAGAACTGATGAGGATGCCGCCTTCTAGTGTCGTGTTCCTCCGAGGCATCATCGTAAAGCTTCGGCTCCTTGTTTTCCCGTTTCTCTCTGGGTGAAAGCCTTAGATCTAGCCTCTAGATCGGATGACGGGGCATCTTTTGCGTTGTAACCACTTTGAGACATCATCTTGAAGTCACTGACCATCATTGATTGTCTATTGTTTCGATGAGAGGGCGGTTTAGCCGGTATGAGGTCCATGGCTGCGAGCCATGGTGGCAGGATTGGTGGTGGCTGCTCTAGCTCCCTCTTTTGTGTTCAAAGTGTTGTTTCATGCCAAGGTGTGCACATTGTTCTTGTTGTTCGACCAAATTTTTGGAAGAGATCGATGCTCTCATTTAAAGTTAGGTTAGCATGTCTATGATTCACCTTGCCTAGTTCATGTCAGCATTCCTCCTCTTCGAGGAATGTTGACATGTTGTTGGGTGGCAACTAGACAGCCAAGCTCAAGCCACTTGCTTGCTTGGTTAGGCTTTATATAATGTTAGATGCTTAGGGAGGTGTTTAGAAAATAAACTCGGTTTTTTTGAAGCACGGGAATAAAGGAAGCGCTATGTTTCTGAATGAAGGGAGTACTCCATTTCGCGACATGCCGTGCTAGGCACGGTCCAGGTGGCCAGGTCTGGATTGGACCAATAATCCTAGACGTACATGTGTTTTACGCGTCTGTAACGGACCCCCTCTCGCTAATTCGCTCGCCCTGCTGCTAATCCTAAGCTAATCAGTTTGCTCCACATCAGCATGTATGATAAACCCTGTAAAACAAGCCTGTAGCTCTAGCATTACTGGGATTGGACCCACGCGTCAGTCCAAGCACCTCTGTCCTCAATCTCCGTCCCGGAGCTCTCTCCCCCGTCCAGCAGTCGATGCCCACCTCGCGCGACCACGCATCATCGCCGGCCGCCGTCCCTACCGCATCTCCCTGAGCTAGCAGCCTCCTTCCTCTGGCCCAAGTTGCTCACAGCCTCCTTCCTCTGGCACACGAACGCACGCACGCTGGCCCAAGCACCCAGGCTGTGCGTAGCCGGGAGGAAGCAGGACGCGGCCGGCCAAGGTCGGCGGCTGGAGCGTGCCGGCCCAGCCATGGCGTCCAGCGACCGAGATGGCCGCTGGCGGTCAGTGATCTGACCAGATCCGAGCTCGCCGGACTGGCGGCGGCGCGCTGAAGGCTGGGGCACACCAGGTGTTCGATCAAATGCGTGCCCTTGGAGATGCGCTAACCAATCTTGTTTTTAGCCATGGCTCCGTCAGCATCGAGTATGGTGACGGCGGCGCTTCCCGAGGAAAATCAGTGAGTACCCCGGAATCTCATTTGGTACACAGCTCGAGCAATCGTGCATCTTCTTCTGCTCTGAAGCTTCCGCAGAAATATATATGCTATGTTTCTTAGGTACCTGTATATATATATATATATATGCAATTGTGCATCGGTGGCTTGCTGCACGGCGAAGAGATGGCAGATACAATAGCTGCTGTGGAGTACTTACTGAGGTAGCCTTTGGGGATCAGACGCCTCTCCGGGTCTGGCGGATGTGGCCGTTCAAGCACCCTACTGTATACCGGCCGGCTGCGCCGAACCAGCCGGTGGCTATTGCTCCGTCTCTGGGCTCTGGGTACCATTCCGGACTGGCCTGCCGGTCCAGTTGTCCCTGATCCGAACTGCTCTGGGGAGGCACCTCTCAGTGCATCCCGGGTGAGTGGAAGCGCAGGTACATGTCTTTCTTGATACTGAATTGCAGTATGAAGAATTCTGCAAATTACTGAACTGCTGCTCACTTGTTCGATGTTTTCTTATTGTTATCGGAGAACAAGCCCAGCTCGGTGTGTCCTGTAGTTTTTGCTCCAAAAGTGCACTCCGTGACACACGCAATAAAAATCTTACCAGAAACACATCCAGCAATTTGTTTTCTGCGGTGACATTATCCATACCCCCTATTTTCAAAGACAGGAAAAAAATCCAACCATATAGCGAACACTTATTTCTGTCTCTCCAATTTAAACCCTACCGTTCTCACCGCGGATATGGTGTGTGGTTCTGATCAGCACTAAAAAAGTCGATAGTGATCCTTCTTAGTTGGTTTATGTGTCTTGGTGGCATTTTTCAGGCGGCGCCATCCAGTTTACCCAATGAAGTGTTGTCATTGCAAACCTTGTACCTCCACTCGAGGCGGCAATCAGGGGTTTTCCTCGAGGAGCAAATTCTGCAATCTGTACTCATGGGAGAATGTTTTCGGTATCAGGAAAGTGTCACCAAAACGTCCCAGGGATTGCTTGCAGTTGTGCAGTGAGTCCCTATTTTTTTCACTTTTTACTCGAAGGAAGTGCTTGCGGATTTATGTGCAGGAGTGTGAATTTAAATGGTGGTGTTTCTGCAGGGCAAGCCGGACAGCGAGAACAAGTTCATCCGCTAGAACAAAGTGCCCTGCGATGCTAAGCCTGTTAAGGACGGAAGATGGAGGCTGGTATGGTATTTATGTGCGCACAGGGTGTTGCATAACCATGAACTCCTCGGAACTTGTGCGGAGAAGTTACATTAGCCCCACTGATATACGTTGGAAAATAATCCCGAATATGGTGCTTATAGTCTCTCTGTCTTAATTATATGCCAGGTAGTCCACGTGGGGTTCCTAATCTTGAAGTCAGAAGTGCCTTCACGACCGGAGCAAGCGCCACCTGGACCAGACTGGCATTTCACTTGAGATGGTGTTGTGATGACCTCCTGAAGTATGGTGAGTATTGAATATCCTTTCTCCATCTTTTTTTTCTTGTAGAATAGAAGATATGTATATTGAACTTTTTTTT
>NC_041391.1:34227069-34230616 GCF_002162155.2 Triticum dicoccoides | reverse complement strand
GGAAATGACCAGAATATAGAAGCTAGATGATGCCATGTGGCCATGTTTCCAAGTGCTACACTCGGCAAATGATCAATGGATATAGTAGATGCTGCTCCGTGTCCTCTATGCCGAGTGCGGCACACGCCAAAGGTGCGGTCACCATTTTGTTAGAAAAGGTTTTGCAGCCAGTCCTGCTATAACACATATTGTAAACAGAGGCACATATCACCATTCATATAGCATTTCACAAATAACATTTCACATCATATTTTTTTTCGATAAAGGGCTTTTCATTGAATTGAAATATCGAGTTGATACAACCGCATCAAAGATCACCCGGCCTCTGCATAGCTAGATGCACACAGCCAAAGTTTCAAAGTACTAGAAGCCAAAATAAAAAGGCAAAAAACGCCAGCAGTAGCGAAAAAAGATAAAAGAGGCCTAAGGTGATGCCGGTCCAATCCGAAGGTCACACCGCCATCCATGGGGGTAAAAAATGTCCCTGGCCGAGCACTCCAACCGGGTAGAAGCCATCATAAAAAGGTCTCTGTCCTCCGGCCTCTGCAGGATAGACCACATACGGAGCCATCGTGAGCATATATGAATTACCTGCATAGGAGATGAAACACTTTTATGATTAAAAACAATATCATTCCTGGTGAGCCACAACGCCCAACATAAGGCAGCCGCCCCCGCAAGAATGTGCTTAGACATTTCACATCATATGGCAATTGACACACAAGTATCATCAAACATATATCACAAGTTCATTCTCAAAGACATATATCACAAGTTCATTGGCACATACACATTACAAAGTGCAATTTCTCACGTACCATTAGAAATTCAGACACATCAATCACAAGTTCAGGGTTATCTGCGCAACATGACGCGTGGATGGCACACGATGGAGGCCAGATCTAGCCAGTTCGGCTGGAGGTCCTGGCAGTCCATGCCTGTCACACTGCCCTTTGACTCAGAGGACAACCTCGTCCACGATGCCATCCGCCATTCCTTGAATTTGGCGGAGACAGACGCCCGCTGCTGCTGGAAAAATGGCAAGGCATTACGGGTCGGCATCGAGAAATCCGTTCTCTCAAGGATGCCGCAACACTCGCCAGAGTGGGCACAGCCGGCGGAGAGCCCCCCTCCCCCCAGGCCGCACCATGAGGGGATCTTGGGGGAGGGGCGCGCACCGCTTGGACGATGATGCGGGAGCTGGCGGAGGAAGGCCTCCCGACGGCCAAGGTTCTCCGGTGCTGGCCATGGAGGACGACGCGGTGGCCGTGTGTTCTATTCTGATCGAATAAGATTCACGCAGAAGAAAAAAAGAAATATCTGAACATCTTATGATCATCAGACATATACATTTAGCTGGAACCAATGAAGAAATTTCTTTATACACAGGAGTGGGGCTGAAGGGCACTTACAACTTTAGGGATCGAATGCCTCTGGAAAACGACAAACGATTCTGCACAAAATAAAGAAAAATGAAAGGAAAAACAGTCAACGCAACCTGCTCCACCCTCAACACCATGGCGGAAAGGGGAGAAATGGACTCAAAGCTGCTTGAAGCCGAAGCGCATGAGGAAGAAGCAGAGCCTTCCCACCGGTGCCGCACCACCACCACCGGCACCGTTCCCAGCCGCCTTTCCAGGCGCCCGGCTAGCGCTGCTCCAGCTCTCCGGCGCGGTCTCCCTTGGAAGTATCGGCTCAGACGCACCGCTCTCCTTGCTCCGGCGCCTGCCCGCCGACTTCCTCGGCATGGTACGCTTCCGTATCCACTTGGCCACCTTCTCGCGCGCCATGAAATCAATCCAAGCTGATTGAACGAACGATCTCCACGCGATAGAGTATGAGTTGCTTCTTGTTGCTTGTCTCCTACAGCTCTGCTGACGTCTGACCTCCCACTCCTCGTCTGGCCTGAGCTTTATATGTTGCGACGCCAACTCGGTGGGCGCACGAGCTGACTATGCCGCCAGTCTGAGTGGGTAGACTAGTACCTACCAGTTCGTGGACGGAGATGGATAGGAAGATGCGAAAACAAACGATAACAAGAGCTAGGAAGACGATTCCAGGTCAAACGGAGGACTGGTCAATAAACAAAGGACAACGCTAATGCCCACACGTGTGGTGGGAGCCAAACCCGCCCACACGCCTTATAACATACAGACTACGACATGTCATCGCATGCATGCATGTGGAAATCTTTTTAAATTTCAGTTTTTAAAATGTTTTATCTCTTAAATGAAAAAGCCGATTGAAGATCCGTTTTCATCATTAAATTCCTCGCGACGAGACCTTCGAAACTAGATCTCATATCAATATATTTCGATGAATTTTTTTTGTTAAAAGTTGCCATGTCTGTTGCACATAATTGCCATGATGTTTACACTAAAGTTGCCATGTTATGTTTTAGCTATTTTCTTCCATATTAAAAAGTAAATTTTGACATATTATAAAACGGAGAATTAAGAAACTAGACTTGCCATGCACCATAAACTAAAATTGCCATGATACATGCACTTAAAATTGCCATGGTTCATGCAATTTTTTTTTCATAGTCAAAGTACTGAAATTGCCATCAGCAAAAACTAAAATTGTCGTGCTCTACAAACTAAAATTACCACATGGCAACTTTAGTTTAAGCACCATGGCAACTACAGTGTAAACATCATGGCAACTTTGGTCAAAAAAAATTTCGTCGAAACATATCAATATGGGGTCTAGTTTTGAAGATCTCGTCGAGACGGAATTAATGGTGAAAACGGATTTTTAATTTGCTTTTTTTAATTAGAAGATAAAACATTTTAAACCAAAAACTAAAAAGATTTCTACTGATGTCATCTGTTCATACGTGGCAAAATGAGTGATGATGGGGGCGCGTGAGCGATGTGCGAACGCCCACACGTGTGGGCGCTAGTTTTTTCGTAAACAAATGCCTGCTGAGGCTGACGGCTATGCATTCTGCTTGGAAGGTTGTGATCTGGAAAACTGCTGACGTTGTCAACGCAAATGTTGGATCAACTAATTAAGATGATGACAAGAGGGATGACGCTAAACATGCAAGTTGATAATTGTATGATTGTTCATTTTTGCATCCAGAAACCCATTATTGTTCTCTTTTGCTTCTAGAAACTCATTGTTCTTTTTCTTATTATTCTAGAAACTCAGCGTTCATGGGAGTGGGATAATGCGATGCCACCGGTTACATGTGTGTGTGAACGGTAAACCACATCAAGGCAGCAAGGGGTGTTGAATCGGTCAATTTTGTCTCTGTGAAAGAGAGAGCAACACAACGAACAAGACTCGAGGCAGAGACGAGGCGATTCGTTCGGGCCAAGGGTTCACCGATCGCCTCTGATTTGAACAAAACTAGCTGTGTGACCCGCACATTTGTGCGGCTAGATTTACTATCTGTTGTACTGTGATCTGTTGCAAACTACCATTTGATTTATATTTCAATGTTGTATTAGTATCAAAATATTTCATAATATAAATGGTGATTGTAAAAACCAATGCTTTCTTAGGTATTTGATGGAGTGAGCATTTTGCTGCCGACAAT
>NC_041391.1:34224064-34226077 GCF_002162155.2 Triticum dicoccoides | reverse complement strand
ACCTCCTCCTGTTTGCCATTTATTTTTACATTGCCAGACTTCTGCACGTTGATATATCTAAGCATTTAAAAGTGCGTTATATCGACTAGGGGGGTGAATAGGCAATTTTTACAAATTCGTCACTGAGGAATTTCTAGGTGACTTCTAAACCTTCACAGACTTGGTCACTCGGCGATCCACAATTCCTCTTGGATGCTCATACCATAACGCCTAACCGTCTGGAGGATACACAGTTCTCAATGTAACAAGTGTCGGTTTCACACGGGAACAATCTCTTTAGTGATGCTCAATCACTTTGGGTTGTAGGTGTTTGGGTTTGGATTTTGGGTTTTTCTCACTTGATGATTTTCGCTCAAAGTCCTCAGAGGATGGGATGCTCTCAATGACAAGTGTCAGTTTCTCTTGGAGCAGCCAACCAGCTAGTGGTTGTATGGGGCGGCTATTTATAGCCTAGGGAGCAGTCCGACATGATAAGGCATTGCCCTTTTAATGATATGACCGTTAGGTGGGTAGATATTTTGGATAGCAGGTGCATAGCACAACAACGGTCGGAAATATGAGGTTCAAATTCCTCAGGGCTATCATGTTTCTCACTGTGTAGGCAATCCGCACTGGCGAATTCCTAACTCCTCAGTTAGAACAAATTCCTCAGAGACTAGAAGATCTTCGTCTCTGTCACTGAAGAAATTGACTGAACTGATATGAGATTTCCAATGGCTTCGTTCGAAAGGATTGGGTAGGTATAGGATTTTGAGATGAGCATCACATGGAAATCACTTTCCTTAGTATTACCTCGACCACCTTTAACAGTACGGTGTTTCCTACGACGCAAGAAAGAGAAAATGAAATAACGAAAATAAAAGTCTTCACGCTTCATAATTCTCGCATGAATATCCAAGTCTTCAAGGTCACACCAATTTCTTCACTTTCAAAATCTTCAGGAGAACCAAAGTCTTCAACTGAAGACATACATTTTTAGGGGTCGACTTTTTTTCATAAATATCAAACTCCTCATCGAATTATAGAGCCTGTGTACACTCACAAACATATTAGTCCCTTAACCTATAAGTCTTCAATACACCAAAATCACTAAGGGGCACTAGATGCACTTACAATCTCCCCCTTTTTGGTGATTGATGAAAAATAGGTTAAGTTTTCAACGGGGATAAACATATCAATTGAAAGTGCTAAGTATTGAGCAATTTGATTGCAAGATATAGAAGAACTCCCCATGAAGATGTGCATATTTGAGGAATTTGCTTTCGATAGCAGATGCACATTGTAGAGTAATATCATGGAGATCTCCCGCTATATCTTGTAATTCATACACGCATTTAACATATTGTATGAAGAATTTGAAATACATGATGAAATATGGTGTCTGACGAAATTCAGCATGCGTGCATTAAGGAATTAAGCAAGCAGGAAGTAGTCAAAAGTATCAGACCACCATAGGACTTAAGTTTACAACTCGACGAATCAAACACATTAGAAGAACTCGTGTTGTAACTTAACAAAAAAAATGCCCATATAAGAGACCCGCTTGAAGACTAACTGAAATTGCTCCCCCTTTTTCATCAAATGGCCAAAAGGGACGAAAAGTGAGGACTAACGCCCCCGAAGAATATCATCATGACGTCGATGGAGGAGCGCCAACGTTGTTGGGGTCGTCCGTTGTTGTAGGGCCTGCCACAGTGTCGTCCAAATCTTCAGCATCGTTTGTCTCGCGCGATGAAGAATATGAGCTGAGGAACTTTGACCTTCTTGAATTTTTTCGAAGGTAGTTGAGACCAGTCAAAGTCCTGTTGGAAGTCCATCTTCTTGAGTTCATCATAAGTGTAGATATGCGAAAGAATAGCCCAGGTGCGGTCAAAGACTTGATGCAGATAATGGTGATTCTTCTTCACAGTGTTTTGAGTGACAGTCATGTTCTGAAGAATTGCACCAAACTGACGCTTGAACCACTTGTGATTTCTGTCCACCTTCTGATGAAGACTAAGTAGCAACTCACGA
>NC_041391.1:34221318-34222036 GCF_002162155.2 Triticum dicoccoides | reverse complement strand
AAATAGATATATAAAATGTAAATAAGAAAAACAAAAAGGGGAAAACCCAGTAAAAAAATTGGTTTAGGAACCTTGAACCTTCTAGAAGGTTCCTATAACATTGTCAGGAACTAACATTGTTAGGAACCTTCCAGAAGGTTTACAAACCAGAATCCTAGGGTCCTGTGGCACGTTCTAGCTGCTGAATGGGTTCAAAGAAGTCTGTGCATGGAGTTCATAAGCATGGGGTGACACAAGGTCAAGTAAGACTTCACTGAAACTATTTGTATTGTACCTTTTCTATTAAATTTTGAACTGATGTGTCAGAACTATGATGACACAAGGCTTCATTAACAATTTTGTAATGTGTTTCGACAAAAGGTTTGCTACCTATTGAAATGTTGCCCCTCATTGATCTAATCCAAGATACATTACATCTTAATTACTGCACTTCTCCCATTTCTATTTCTTGAGTTCCTGTGTCCAAACAGGAGACTAACCTTGTAACACAAATAAAAAGGGGCACCCTCGAGCTCAATTTGCAGATAACTGGAAGCATGTCGACCGCCTCTCCCACACGACATATGTCCCATGGGATTCCCCGCCCACTACTAACCGCTTCCAGCCTTATCTCCTAGCGAAGCAACATCAACTCGTTCTCCCAACCTTCTTCCTCCAAAAACTCTCCCATCAACCCCCATTGTCGACCTAGCATTGTTGCGCACCGACACGACCGCTA
>NC_041391.1:34215799-34220060 GCF_002162155.2 Triticum dicoccoides | reverse complement strand
ATCCATCGCCGACACCCGAGAGATAAGGCTTCACCACCACCGCCGTTGCGGGTTGGAACCCACAACAACACGTTTGCCTTTTTTTAGAAAAGGAGGATGACCCCCGGCCTTTGCATCTGGAAGATGCATGCGACCATTTTTTTGATTATTCACAAAGACCTTACAAAGAGATACATCAATAAGTCTGAAGCCACCATCTTTGCAACATCTGTTGCTACTCCGATCTAACCGATGAAGGGGGTGCCGAGAGTCTGGGCCAAATACTAAACAGACATCGCATCATTTCCTGACATCTAAAACCTGAGGCCCCAACTAAGCCACCTATTGTGGGGCACTCACAGGTTTGGCGCCCTCTCAGAGGCTGCCGCCGCCATCTTCCACCAATCCATCTTCAGAGCATGTACCAACACATCAATTGTCAGGCCTGCAGTCGACACCACCATGACTTCAGACAACGCCACCTCCATACGCATGTCCATCGTCATACATCCGTTGCCCAGACCCTGCTGTGCCATGCCGCCGAGACTCCACATCGCCGATGCGAACAAGAAACGCCGCTCCACCAGTAAAACAGTAAAACCGTCCATTGGTCCCTCGATCCAATGCACACCTCCAAGAATGGCGCCCCCAAGGAGGGAATGACACGAGAGCGCCACCATCGTCCGATCAATTGATCAAGGGTTTCCCCCGGAGGTACGGGAGGAGCTGGGAGCTTCACCTCGATGATGCCTTCAAGAAGGAATCGATGAAAGGGCGTCGCCATCACCGGCTCCGGCTACTGGCCGAAGACTAGGTTTTCACGCAGATCTGTCCCAAGTAATCCGTCCGACAACCTGTGCACCGTCTCGACCACCTTCAAAGCCTCGGATCTAGCCGCCTAGATTTGGCGATCATCCGCAACAACACTTCCATCGTGGGAGCCCTTGGCACACCAACCACTGCCTGTGGGTGCCACCACTAGAGCCTGGGAGGAGGGCTGCCACCCCACCTCTCCAAACTGTGAGAGCCGTCAAGAGGGATCCCGTATGCTCGTCATCGTCTCTGATCCAAACCAATCCGAAGACCAAGACACTAGATCACCGGTGCAGATTCGCCTTGGACAGGGACATCACCACGTTATGCCGTCGCGGGCAGCCCGAGCTTCACCTGTCGCCACCTTCCAGGGCCGCCGCCTGGGATCAAGGCCGAACATCGCCGCCGCCACCGGCCACGTTCTGCCACCGCTAGAACTCTTGATGCTAGGGAATGATTGCGAGGCAAGGCGACATTATTGCAACAAGTACGACAGGATGATGATCAACAGTCGGGACTTGCCTTGAGAATCTAGTATGTTGTGGTTGACGCCGAAGATGGCAACATGGATGATGTACCATGGGTCTCACCAGAGGTGCTTTGGGGCTTGTGTTGCAAAGGTACTCGCCATAGGTGCTTGCAACAAGGGTCATGCCGCAAGGGAGTACTCGCTGTTGGGGACTCATCAGATGTGCATTTTGCAACATGGGTTGTGTTGTAACAGGGTTTGCAACATGAGTCGCATTGCAACAAGGTTTGAAACAAGGATCATGTTGCAACAAGGGATGTGCAGAGAGGGACGATGACACGGTGGGAAGCGCACTAGACGGCTCGCGACCTAGCTGATCTTTGCCCCAGTCCGATGCGTAGCGTGAGCAAATTAAAATCGACGCAAGTCAATTGTATTTTTTTGTTATTTGCAAAGGATGCTTGAATCTGAAAGGTTCATGTGCTACACATTTAATGTGCTATAGTGGAGCAGATATATGGTCTAATTGTTGGAAATAATACTAATAATGAATGCCAAAGTATTCCCATGAGGCTGGTCATTGTGGTGAGTAATTTAGACGAGTAGCGTGCATATGTTACTGATCTAAATTACTCCTTTGTAGAATCGCTTTTCATTGGGAAGTGCTATGTAACATACTCCCACCCACCCTTCCGGTTCAGAGGACATAATTCAAAAGTCTAACCACCCAAGATAGACGGTGAATGATATAATTTTTCTAGTTTGCAAAAGTACTCAATTAATGCGCTCGTTTTTCTGAAATAATTATGTTTACCAGCATTAATTGCAATGCATACATGTGTGACGAATAAATGACCAAAAACATTTACATGCATTGGTGATTTTTCTCTTAATCCTTACATGGATCATTTAATGCACATTAAAATCTGAACATGTGATGGGAGCAATAAAAATGAGACTGTAAAACGAAAGTAATTTTTTTGAGGTAAACCCTATAAATGAAAGGAAAGGAGTATTATGTTGCTCTATTTCTCCATCTCCTCTTTAGTTACATGGGACATCAACTGTTTTTCCTATGTGCCAGACATGTTACTAACTATTATACTCCCCCTATGAGTAGTCTCAGTTGGCCGATCCTTCAATCAAATGGCAGCATCGCCAGCATGCCATGCAACTTGGCTGGCCCTGTGTACCACAATATCTCCCCCAACTTATGTTGGTCGGAACGGTTCGCAGCCGTTTGTTTTTTCCTCAGCCTCCTCTCTTCTATCTTTCTCTATCGCCCAAACTGCCGCCATGGCTTGTGCCTCCCCGAGTGCCCCTCCTCTTTTCTCTTTCTCTCATGTACCTAGCTCATGGGCCTCTCCTTCCGGTAAGACCCCATGGAATGCACATGTCCCATGCTCGGGGGCTACCGTTTGACCTTGACCACCACTGCCACACTATCGATCAAAGGAGGGCGGCTACCGCCAGCAGCAGGTACGCTGTCGAGCTTGGCCTTTTTCATCATTCAAGTAGGGCATCGGATGACGATGATGTGAGGTGTTGCCGTGTTGCCGCGGGACGCTGTCGAGCGTGGCCTTTTTCATCATTCAAGTAGTTGTGGGAGGCGCCAGTGATGCGAGCTCGCCGGAGATGTTTATGTGGGCACCGGTATTTCCTGGTGGCGGCAACTGGGCGCAATGTGGGTCATGTTGTGAGCACATCATAGATTATGTTGCAAAGCACTCATCGTGCAAATCTCTTAGCGCAACATGGCCCATAGTGCAACCTGTGAGTGCAACATGATCCATGTTCAAACCTCATGGATCGGATGGTTAGTGCATGATGGATCCGATGGCTCGCGACCTGGCTGATCCTTTTAAAGATCAGCGCTAGAGAATACATGAACCGTACATGTGACAAACGGTCTGGTTTGGCATGGCTAAGAAAAGCAAGCGAGGCCTTCGGAGTTGAGCGAGGGTATCCCAAGTTTGATAGACTAAAAGTAGAAATACCTCTTATGATCATGAGACATTTCTATTTAGCTGGAACCAATGAAGAAATTTCTCTATACACAAGAGTGGTGCTGAGGGCATTTACTACTTCTTTAGGGCTTGAATCATCGAAAGCCACAGAAAAAAGGCAAACGAATCTGCACAAAGGGAAGAAAAATGAACGAAGAAACACTCAACGCAAGCTGGTTCTTTGTCCTCCACCCTCAACGCGATGGCGGCCATTGGAGGATTGAGCTCAGAGCTGCTTGAAGCCGAAGCGCATGAGGAAGAAGCAGAGCCTCCCAACCAACACCACAGACTCCACCACCCACATCAGGTGGTACACCACCTGCTCGCATAGCACGGCCATCACGTTCACGCGCGGCCGCCACCTCATAAGCATCGACAGGAAGGAGCTCACCCGAGACTTCGAATGCGCCGGTAGCGCACCGGCACCATTTCTGCTCCGGCTCACGGCCGCATTCCTAGACGTCGGTGCCGGTGCCCCGCCAGAGGCACTGCTGCAGCTCTCACATGCCGCCTTGCTCGACAGTATCGGTTCCGACGCCCCGCTGGTCTTGCTCTCTCGCTTGGCCGCCAGCTTCCTCGGCATCTTACGCTTCCGTATCCACTCGCCCACCTTCCTGCGCGCCATCAAATCTTATCAATCCAAGTTGATCGAGTCAGATGCTTCTTCTTCTTTGTTGCTTGTTTGCTACAGCTCTGTACGTCTGACTCCTCCTCCTTCTGGCCGAGCTTTATAGGTTGGCACCTAAATGAAAAAGATTCGAAGTCAGACGTACGCCTAGTCAATGAACGAATGCCTCTGCTGAACCCCACGGCTGCGGGGTTTCCTGGGAACATTCCAATCTGAAGCGAAAGCTCAAAATGCTGACGTTGTGATGTATGGCTTGAAAAGTGGATCGGAGCAGTTTGCATTAACTAATTATTAAGATGTATCGTTAGTTAGTTAGGAGTAGTTAGTTAAGCTCATCATCGTTGTTTGATAGTGGAGTATGCCGCC
>NC_041391.1:34214421-34215789 GCF_002162155.2 Triticum dicoccoides | reverse complement strand
TGGTGCTCAAGCCAAATTTATTCGTTGATCGCTTCATCGTCTCTCATGTCTCTCTCATGTCTGCAAAACATTGTTTGACTCTGATGATAGGAGCGATGACGCTAACATGCAGGTGGTGGCTAACTGTATAATTGCTTTTGTTTGTTCTACAATAATGCAATGCTACGAGTTTTATATTTCAAAAAAGGACACTCTATTGAATCACTACTGGGAAATCCGTAGCAAATCACTTTGCTTAGTACAACTCTCGGAAAAGACCGGGACTCCGCGATTGTCACCCTTTACCAAAGCTCTCAAAAAACTCGGCAAACAAAAATACTCGGCTTACACACCTGTTACCGAGAGCTGACGGGCGGCCCTGAAGAAAGAAGACGCCACGTGCACTTGCCGCCCGCGATTGATGGCTCCGTGACCGTTCCGTTTTGCCGAATGTCCCGTGCCGAACGTTCGGCATATACTTTTTATAACAAAAATATAAAAATACATGAATCATTTACCGAGTTTTTTTACAAGGCTCTCAACAAAGGCCTTATGATGATCCTAGGTATTGTCACATGGCTTGTTTTGCCGAGAGGGATGATATGATCCTCTTGAAGAATAGCTATTGCCAAGAGCGATGATATGATCCCAGAATATAGCTATGTTAGTTTATTTTACTTTACGGAAATTTGCCAAGTGTCCTACACCTAGAGCTCGGGAAATGACCAGAATATACGAGCTACTCCCTCCGTCCAGAAATACTTGTCAAAGGAATGAATGTATCTAGACATATTATAGTTCTAGATAAATCAATTTTTATCCATTTCCGCGACAAGTAATTCCGGACGGAGGGAGTAGATGATGCCATGTGGCCATGTTTCCTGAGTGCTACACTCGGCAACGATCAATGGATATAGTAGATGCTGCTCCGTGTCCTCTATGCCGAGTGCGGCACACGCTAAAGGTGCGGTCACCATTTTGTTAGAAAAGGTTTTGCAGCCAGTCCTGCAATAACACATATTGTAAACAGATGCACATATCACCATTCATATAGCATTTCACAAATATTCACATCATATGGCAATTGACACATAAGTATCATCAAACATATATCACAAGTTCATATTCTCAAAGACATATATCACAAGTTCATTGGCACATACACATTACAAAGTGCAATTTCTCACATACCATTAGAAATTCAGACACATTAATCACAAGTTCAGGGTTATCCAGAATGACATATAAAAAATACTTTGAATACCAATACAAAGGAATTACTATCCTACATTCTTTTGTAATTTCTATGATTAGAGGAATTTTGTAACAATTCTACATGATAGATTACTTTAACAAATTTTACTTTAGAGCCCTTAGAGCATGTGTACA
>NC_041391.1:34211472-34213217 GCF_002162155.2 Triticum dicoccoides | reverse complement strand
CCAGTTCTGAGCAGCCCTGGTTGATTGGTTCCTTGTCTAGTCCCGTCGACCTGTGTGAGTGTGCAGCCCCAGCCCACGGCTGCTGGCTGGAGTCTCCGTCCATGGTATGTCGGCGGCCGCCCTCCTTGGGCCTCCTCAATCCCCAGCACGACAGCACCCCTCGACCGACTATGAAGCTCTTACCATGAAACAGGTATTTGAAGGAGAGCTCCTTTCGTTTGTGTTCAATTTTGGGTCATGTGTCGTCTGGTATGTCCTCTGATGTGAGAATTCTAGCGTGCTTTTGCGTGTGTGATTCAGGTAACAGGAGGTGAAATGAGCAACGACATGAAGCAGTCAATCTTTCTCCCACTTACCAGATTGTAAATCAGGTATGTATCCTTTTTCTTTAAGAGATCGGATGTTTATTTTGGGGGAATGCTTGCGGAGCTTATGATTTTGCGGTGGAAATTTCTTGTTACTGTCTATGTTCTGCAATGTGGTGTTGTACTGAATATGTTGTTTGTGTGGGTAATGAAACATACGATATATAGAAACAAAAGGGAAAGCTGTTTCAGTTACATTAGTGGGCACAGTTCACCTTTCGTTGTAATAGTTTGGTGTCTTGGGTGTATTAGTGTATGCATGTGTGTGTTAGTATGTCAGTATGGATGATTTAATCTTAATGAGGGTGTAGGAAAGTTTTCCCCTCAGCTGGAAAAAAATTTAGGCCCGGATCTTGCTTCAATCCTGACTCCGCCACTGCTGACGGCCAAGGTTCTCCGGTGCTGCCCATGGAGGACGACGCGGTGGTCATGTGTTCTATGCTGATCGAATAAGATCCGATCAGAAGAAGAAAAAGAAATACTTGAACATCTTATGATCATGAGACATATACATTTAGCTGAAACCAATGAAGAAATATCTTTATACACAGGAGTGGGGCTGAAGGGCATTCACAACTTTAGGGATCGAACGCCTCGGAAAAACAACTTTAGGCACAAAAGAAAGAAAAATGAAGGGAAAAACAGTCAACGCAACCTGCTCCTCCACCCTCAACGCCATGGCGGAAAGGGGAGAAATGGACTCAGAGGTCAGAGCTGCTTGAAGCCGAAGCGCATGAGGAAGAAGCAGAGCCTTCCCACCACCACCACGGACTCCACCAGCCACATCACGTGGTACACCACCTGAACGCGCTGGCCGCAACCGCAAAAGGGCCAACAAGAAGGCGCTGGCCCGGGACTTCGAGTGCGTACTGGTATCGTTCCCACTCCCGCTAGGCGCCCCGCTGGAGCTGCTCCAGCTCTTAGGCCAACTCCACCGCGCGACCCTATCCTGTCCGGCCCCGTCCGTTTGGGATAAAACGGACAAACGGGGCCGCCCAGCGGCAGACCCCATTTTACTTCATCCGTTTCGTGTTCGTTTCACCCCATCTCTGGATCAAAGTTGGTCTCGTTTTGAGGCAAAAGCGGACACAGACGGACACTCTCTGACCACTCCTCGTCCGCCTCGGTCCGCTTGCATGTGCTGTGTGGCCCGCTTGTCATAGAAATAGAAAAGGGCCCATCTGCCCCCCCATTTCCTCTCTCCTCCTTTTTCTCTTTTTCCACGACCATGGATTCATGCGTAGGGGCACGGGAGCAGACGCAGCGGCGGCGGGGCGGGCGAGGCGCGGCCGGCGACCAGGCAGGCGCGGGCGAGGCGAGGGCGGGGGCGGGGTGAGGCGAGGCGTGGGCGCGGGTGGCACGGGAGGTGGCGCACGGGGC
>NC_041391.1:34209568-34211462 GCF_002162155.2 Triticum dicoccoides | reverse complement strand
AAAGGTGCGGTCACCATTTTGTTAGAAAAGGTTTTGCAGCCAGTCCTGCAATAACACATATTGTAAACAGATGCACATATCACCATTCATATAGCATTTCACAAATATTCACATCATATGGCAATTGACACATAAGTATCATCAAACATATATCACAAGTTCATATTCTCAAAGACATATATCACAAGTTCATTGGCACATACACATTACAAAGTGCAATTTCTCACATACCATTAGAAATTCAGACACATTAATCACAAGTTCAGGGTTATCCAGAATGACATATAAAAAATACTTTGAATACCAATACAAAGGAATTACTATCCTACATTCTTTTGTAATTTCTATGATTAGAGGAATTTTGTAACAATTCTACATGATAGATTACTTTAACAAATTTTACTTTAGAGCCCTTAGAGCATGTGTACACCAGAACCCCTTAAACCCTTGATAAACATATGGGCGGATTGCCCGGTCACAAAATGGCTGCCCAACTACTCCCCCATGCCAAGCCCAAATGTCCGGGTTGTCCGACCCAAACCTAGCCCATATGTGGCAGATATGGGCTGTCTGGACATGCTTGGACGCGGCCGCCACGTCAGACCGGCCGAGGCCAGCCCCATCCGACTCCACTCCGCACCACCTGAGACGAAACCCTAGACCAGCGTTGACCGCTCCGCTCACAATCCAGTCTGCTTCGATCCCCAATGTTCCTCTCACCACGCCATGATGGTCCGCTCTGGCAACGGATCCGACAACGAGTTTGACACCATCGACTGGACGTGCTTCTCTAGGAGGAATCCAGCCTTACCTAGGAGGTGAGGAGCTCGCCGTTCGAATTGATTTCCACCAGTCACGGATGGATAGGGGCTGGAGCTTGTGTTCCGCGCCTCCCCGGTGGTCCGGCGGCTTAGCCCAGGCTCTTCACGCCTATCGCAGTCCCTGCCAACACGCTGCATTCCGTGCACCTCACCTCCGGACCGGCCCCTGCTCGGACCGGCTGCACTGGGAGCTCGTGCCTGCACCGCCAAGCCGCGATGGTGGCTCTCGAATGTGAGCAAAGGGCAGCTCGCCGTGCGACGCAACATGACGCGTGGATGGCGCACGATGGAGGCCAGATCTAGCCAGTCCGGCTGGAGGTCCTGGCGGTCCATGCGTGTCACACTGCCCTTTGTCTCAGAGGACAGCCTCCTCCGGCGATGCCATCCGCCGTTCCTTGACTATGGCGGACACAGATGCCCTCTGCCGCTGCAAAAATGGTAAGGCATTGCGGCTCGGCATCGAGAAATCCGTTCTCTCAAGGGTGCCGCAATACTGGCGGCAGAGCCCCCCCCCCCCGCCTGCCCCCACAAGCCGCACCATGAGGGGATCTTGGGGGAGGGGCGCGCACTGCCTAGACGATGATGCGGGAGCTGGCGGAGGAAGGCCTCCTGACGACCAGGGGCGGAGCCAGGCCCCGGGCACCTAGGGCCCAGGCCCGGGGCGTGGCCTTTTTTCCTAGCTATTAGATTTTCGTATAGGCCCGGGGTACAACCCAGCACAGACGAAGGCCCAGGTCTGCTGGCTCACACCGATGACCGATCCACGCAGCTCTCCGCCACTGCATGCACGGGCACGATACACGACCTAGCTCACAACCTCCAACGCTCGTGCGGGCGCGCGCGCCGCCGCCTCCCTGCTCAGCTGTTCCCGTTCCGCCCTCCCCAGTTCTGAGCAGCCCTGGTTGATTGGTTCCTTGTCTAGTCCCGTCGACCTGTGTGAGTGTGCAGCCCCAGCCCACGGCTGCTGGCTGGAGTCTCCGTCCATGGTATGTCGGCGGCCGCCCTCCTTGGGCCTCCTCAATCCCCAGCACGACAGCACCCCTCGACCGACTATGAAGCTCTTACCATGAAAC
>NC_041391.1:34171754-34207694 GCF_002162155.2 Triticum dicoccoides | reverse complement strand
GCGTCGGGGAGCTCCGGGCGCGCGCAGTGGCTGCCGGGGGCGAGCACGAGGCGGTGAGGCGCGGCGAGGGCGCGGCGAGGCGAGGGCGCGGGCAGGTGCGGCGAGGCGAGGAGCGCTTCGGCCGAAGCGTGGCACCGCATGGACGCCGCGGCGAGCGACGGGAGCACGGGCGTGCTAGCTAGTGAGGCGCCGCGTTCGCGTCCTTGCTAGCTAGCCAGCCAGCCGCCGCATTCGCGTGCGTGCTTGCTAGCTAGCTAGCCAGCCGCCGCGTTCGCGTGCATGCGTGCTTGCTAGCTAGCTAGCCGGCCGCTGCCGTGTGCGAGCGCGTGGGCTGCGGCGAGGCGGCCGCGGCGGATGGCGGCCGGCGGGGCACGGCCTGGGCACGAGTGCGGCGAATCCGGACAGCGCCGGTCCTCCTCGACGACGTCGGCGGCGGTCGTCCGTAAAGTGTTCGATGAAATGTCTAAAGCAGAATACAGCCAGACTTATTTTGGGTTGGGTTGGCCGCGGTGGGCGCCTCGATGGTGGGACGACCGCATGCGGACATGCATGTCTGTTTTTCTACCCCAAACGGACAGAATCCGGTCAAACCGGACGTCCGTTTGGGGTCGTGCGGTGGAGTTGGCCTTAGGCGCCGCCTCGCTCGGCAGTATGGGCTCGGACGCCCCGATCTCCTTGCTCCGGCGCCTGGCCGCCCCGCTCTCCTTGCTCCGGCACCTGGCCGCCGATTTCCTCGGTGTCGTACGCTTCCGTATCCACTCGGCCACCTTCCCAAGCACCAAGGTGCTAACAAGCCGCAGGATTTTCGACCTATTAGTCTTATTCACTGTTTTGCCAAGTTGGTGGCTAAGATTCTTGCAGCTAGACTGCAACCACTTATGAATAGGCTGATATCTCAATGTCAGAATGCCTTCATCAAAGGTCGAAGCATACATGACAATTTTGTATATGTTCAGGCTTTGGCTAAAACACTTCGACAGAAGAAGATTCCTGCTGTGATGTTAAAGTTGGACATATCAAAAGCTTTTGACTCTGTTTCTTAGGAGTTCCTGCTCAACCTTATGAGATTTAGGGGGTTTAGTCAAAAATGGAGGGACTGGATTTCTTGCCTTTTTCTCTCGTCATCCACCAGGATCTTGGTGAACTCTTGCACCACGGAACAAATCATGCACCATTGTGGCCTCAGGCAGGGTGACCCTTTATCCCCCCTCCTGTTTGTGCTTGTCATGGATTGTCTTGGCAGACTAATGGATCAAGCACAAGTGCACGGCATTTTGTCGCCTATTGGTAACCAGATCATCAAGCATAGAGGTTCCATTTACGCTGATGATGTTGTCATTTTCTCCAAGCCTGACAACCAAGACATTTCTTCTATTGCTAGTGTTCTGGACTTATTTGGTAGAGCCTCTGGTTTGGGCACCAACATGGCCAAAAGTAAAATTTTGCCTGTTAGGTGCGAAGGTATTGACCTTACCATCATTCAAAACTCCCTTGGACGCCAAATTGATTCTTTACCCTGCACCTACTTGGGTATGCCACTTTCGGACAAGAGGCTCAAGAGAATTTTCTTCCAAGGTTTGCTTGACAAGATTGCCAAGAAGTTAGCCACATGGAAAGCTCGATGGATTACTTTGGCTGGTCGTACTGTTCTGGTCAGATTCGTGCTCTCTGCAATGCCTATTTTTCAACTTATTGCCGTTAAGCAGCCAAAATGGTTTATTAAACAAATCGACAAGATGAGAAGGGCCTTTCTTTGGGCCGGGTCAGATTCAGTTAGTGGTGGAAAATGCTTGATCAAATGGTCTCAAGTTTGCTCTCCTCTTGAGCTTGGTGGGCTAGGTATACCTGATCTGATTTGTCAAGGAAGGGCACTGCGAGTTAGGTGGCTCTGGCAGAACGCCACTGATGGTGATAAATCTTGGCATGGGTTAACACTGCCAGTGGACAAGGAGGTTAAGGCCATTTTTGTGGCTAGTACTTCAATCAAGATTGGGAATGGAAAATCCTTCAGTTTTTGGCATGACCATTGGCTGCATGGTGAGATCCCCTCGGTTTCCTTCCCGTTATTTTACAAGCATTGTAATAGGCGCCAGATCACTGTCTCTGAAGGTCTCACGGATAATCTCTGGATTTGGCTCATCAAGCGCAATCCTGATGAGGCTGTTCTAAGAGAATTTGTTGACTTATGGCACAGATTACAAAGCTTCAACATCTCTGAATTGGAAGATGAAAATTGTTGGAAATGGACTGCGAATGGAACTTATTGCACACAATCTACATACCACTTACAGTTTTATGGCAGAGTCAGCTCTCCTTTCTTGAACATCATTTGGCAGATCAAAATCCCCCCAAAAATAAAGATGTTTGCTTGGCTGGCTGTGCAAGGAAAGTGTCTTACGGCTGACAACCTTGCAAGGAGAAAATGGCCCCATGACCCGGTCTGCCCCCTCTGCAGAATTGGCCTCGAATCCGCTCACCACCTCTTTGCTGATTGCCCATTCACAGCTGGTGTTTGGGGTTTCTGCCTGACAAAATTTCAGTTTCCATTTGATGCTAGACCGAATGTCAGCGTTCCTTCCTTGCATGACTGGTGTCTGTTGTCTCTGGAAAAATCCCTAAGCAGAGGAAGCAGGCCTTCTCCTCACTGGTGATGGCTATTTGGTGGGGCATTTGGAAGGAACGAAATGATGGCATCTTCAACCATAAATTTTTCCCCTTTCTGAATATTTGTGATCAAATTGTACTCGAGCTGCGCACTTGGTGGACTGCCGGCCTCAAGGGTGCACAGTGGCTAGGAGATCACGGATAAGAGAGTTCTATTTCTGGCAATGTAATTTCCTTTTTCCCTTTTTCTCTTTCCTTTCTTTCACCTTGCACAGTAACTCTGTAACTAGCACCTTTTTGCCTTATCTTGAGGCACTCCCCTTAATGAATGAAAGCAGCGACCTGCCTGCATTTCGTAAAAAAATAATGAAATCAATCCAAGCTGATTGAATGAACGATCTCGACAGGATCGAGTGAGTCTCGGTTGCTTCTTGTTGCTTGTCTAATACAGCTCTGCACCGCATGTCTGAAGTCCTCCTCGTCTGGTCTCGCCTGAGCTGTATATGCGGGGACGCCAACGCGGTGGGCGAGCTGATGATGCCGCCAGTCTGAGTGCGTAGACTGAGTAGTATCTACCGGTTCATAGATGGAAATGGATAGGAAGATGCGAAAACAAACAATAACACGAGCTAGACAGATGATTCCAGGTCAAACGGAGGCCTGGTCAGTAAACAAATGCCTGTTGAGGCTGACAGCTCTGGGGTTTGCTTGGAAGATTCTGATCTGGAAAACGGCTGACGTTCTGCTCAAATGTTGGATTAATTAATTAAGATGTCTCGTTAGTTAGTTATACTTAGTTTAGCTCCCCACGCATTTTTTTAGTTTAGCTCATTATTGCTGAGTATATGCCACCGTGGTGCTCAAATCTGAATTCTTAGGTTGGTCAATTGGTTAGTCATCTCACCCGTACTACACCATTGTTTGTTTGACTCTGATGATGACAGGAGGGATGACGTTAAACTTGCAAGTGGATAATCGTATGATTGTCCTTTTTTGCTTCTAGAAACTCAGCGTTGATGGGAATGAGATGATGCGACGCTACCGGTTACATGTGTGTGTCAACGGGGAACCACATCATGACAGCAAGGTGTTGATTGCGTCAATTTTGTGTGTGTATGTGAAAGAGAGAGCACCACAACTAACAACACTTCAAGGGAGAGGCGACGCGATTCGTTGGGGCCGAGGGTTGACCGGTCTCCTCTGAGTTCAACAAAGTTACACTGAAAGTGAAAACCAAGGCCTTCCTGGATGTGGGATGGGTGTCCAACTTCGTCGCCTTGCTCTTCAAAACGGTGATTTGATCTCGCATTCGCTACCACCGGCAAAAACTCTGCTTCTTTGCAGGTAATTCTTCGTTGTAATGCATCTCTATTCCTAATGAAGTAGTTGGTGAATAGTCTTTATGGTTTATTTTTACTGTTTTTTTTCGTCTCTCCTCCCACCACCCCCTCCCATTCTGGTCCGTCGATTTATTTTTCTCTCCACTCTTTATTACAACCAGAATTTTCCTAACGTATAAAAAATCACGGATCTAACTTCCTTAAATTATTCATATCAAT
Source organism: Triticum dicoccoides (assembly GCF_002162155.2). Lineage (NCBI taxonomy): Eukaryota > Viridiplantae > Streptophyta > Magnoliopsida > Poales > Poaceae > Triticum > Triticum dicoccoides. The sequence goes on along the minus strand of NC_041391.1, from coordinate 34,203,531 downwards.
CAATTCCTTTTATTGGTTCAATTTTTCTTAAGAAACAAATAACAAATTTTTAAGAAACAAATAATAGATTTGAATCTAACTTTCCTAACTTATCTAAATCAATCAATTTCTCTCATTAGTAAAATTTGTTTTAGGAAACAAATAACAGAAACGTCACAAACTTTCTCCCAATAAATAGTTTCTTAACATTTGCAAACTTTCCTAATCAGACACGTCACAAACGGGTTGGTACTGATATCATGTTACCAAACAATAAAACCCCATTTGCATAGAAATCAGTTCAAAATCCTAATCTCTACTCCTAATGGAGTAGTTGGTGAATAGTCTCCACGGTTTATTTTTGCTGGGTTTTTTTCGTCTCTCCTCCCACACCCCTCCCATCCTGGTCCATCAATTTATTTTTCTCTTCACTCTTTATTACAACCAGGACTTTCCTAACGTATAAAAAATCACGGATCTAACTTCCTTAAATTATTCATATCAATTGATTCCTTTTATTAATTCAATTTGTCTTAGGAAACAAATAATTTTTTTAAGAAACAAATAATAGATTTGAATCTAACTTTCCTAACTTTTCTAAATCAATCGATTTCTCTCATTAGTGAAATTTGTTTTAGGAAACCAATAACAGACACGTCACAAACTTTCCTCCCAATAAATAGTTTCTTAACATTTGCAAACTTTTCTAATCAGACACGTCACAAACGGGTTGGTACTGATATCATGTTACCAAACAATAAAACCCAATTTGCATAGAAATCAGTTCAAAATCCTAATCTCTACTCCTAATAGAGTAGTTGGTGAATAGTCTCCACGGTTTATTTTTGCTGGGTTTTTTTCGTCTCTCCTCCCCCCCCTCCCATCCTAGTCCATCGATTTATTTTTCTCTTCACTCTTTATTACAACCAGGACTTTCCTAACGTATAACAAATCACGGATCTAACTTCCTTAAATTATTCATATCAATCGATTCCTTTTATTAATTCAATTTGTCTTAGGAAACAAATATTTTTTTTAAGAAACAAATAATAGATTTGAATCTAACTTTCCTAACTTATCTAAATCCATCGATTTCTCTCATTAGTGAAATTTATTTTAGGAAACCAATAACAGACACGTCACAAACTTTCCTCCCAATAAATAATTTCTTAAAATTTGCAAACTTTCCTAATCATACACGTCACAAACGGGCAGGTACTGATATCATGTTACCAAACAATAAAACTCCATTTGCATAGAAATCAGTTCAAAATCCTAACGTTCCTAAATTTTTACCTTTCCTTGATAACATCTAATATTTCCTATGTTTTCCACCTATTGAAGGAAATCACCCCTCCATCGATATTAGCATTTTTTTGGAATGAGATCTCCGGGTTATAATTTTTTTGCGATTCTTTCCAATTGTGACCTCTCCTTCCGCTCCGGCTCCTTCTCGCATAATCACCTGCACCACAGCCAGCTGACGCCACCCTAGACCTCTTGCCTCTCCACACCTTCTCCGCCACCTCCTCCTCGTACTCCCTTGACAAACCCTCCGCCACGTTTGTCCACGACGGTCTCGAGGGCATGACGCAACAGCGTACCAGTGGTAGAGCAGCGTATAGCAGCAGGAAGAAGCACGCAGCAGGCGAGGCGAGCGGCCAACGGTGGAGGGCAGAGATGCGGCCGGCGTGGCTGAGGGGAAATTTTAGAAAAAATAGTTCACAAATTTGAAGAAATTTTTTGAATTTCATAAAATTTCACGCATTTAAAAAATGAAAAATAAAAAATATAGAAAAAGGTAAAAAGAAACTGGGAAAGAAAATAAAAAACCGAATAAAAACAGTCAAGAAAACAAGGAAAGAAAAAATGGACAAAAGTTTTCCAAAACCGACCGAAAGCTTCTGGAAGCTTAAGAAACCCGTTGGGTTCCTTCCGGAAAACAAATAGTGTCGCTGGCTCATTGCACGTACGAAGTGTCTGCGATCGAGAAAAAAAATAAAGAAATGGGGCTTGCACAGATGGGAGGGGGGTGTGCGCCGGCCGGTCGGTGAATGAGCTAGCAGCACATAAACCGCGGCAACACGTGATGACTACAGTAGCTAAAGGTTTACCATACCATGTGGTTCAAAAAGTTGTAGCTAATTTTGAGGTTGTGAATAATTTATGAAAACAGGAACATATTTTGCAATTTGAAACAATTTTAAGAAAATTTTGGAAACAATTTCAAAACGGGAACATACTTTAAATTTGTGAACAATTTTTAAAAAAATATGAACATTTTTATAATTTCTTTTTTTTGAAAACCATGAATATTTTTTGAAATTTCCAGATAACTTTTTTGAGTTTGGCAACAAATTTTGAAAATGGGAAATTTTCGGAGACCGCAATTTTTTTGGGAACATTTTGTGATTTTCCTTAAAAAATGAACATTTAAGGAAATTTTGGTTTTTTTTGAATTCTGACCAAACTTTTGAAATTCTGACGATTTTTTGGAATTATGACCAATTGGAATTATGCAATTTATTTATATATGTGATTTTTTCCGAAAAAGTGTAATAATTTTGAAATTACGAACACAATTTCAAATTCTGGATCATTTTTTGAATTCCTGAATAAAATTGTGAAAAAGGAACATTTTTTAAAGTACCAACATTTATTGAAAACACGACCATGTTTTAATTTGTGAACTAATTCTGAAAACATGATTTTCGAAGAATGCAGACAATATTTTAAATATCTGAATGTCTTTTGAAAGAGTAAAGTAAACTTGAAAAAGGAAAAAGGAAATATGAAAACGAAGAAGCGAGAGAAATAGATATATAAAATGTAAAGAAGAAAAACAAAAAGGGGAAAACACAGTAGAAAAACGGTTTAGGAACCTTGAACCTTCTAGAAGGTTCCTATAACATTGTCAGGAACTAACGTTGTTAGGAACCTTCCAGAAGGTTTACAAACCAGAGTCCTAGGGTCCTATGGCACGTTCTAGCTGCTGAATGGGTTCAAAGAAGTCGTGCATGGAGTTCATAAGCATGGGGTGACACAAGGTCAAGTAAGACTTCACTGAAACTATTTGTACTGTACCTTTTCTATTAAGTTCTGAACTGATGTGTCAGAACTATGATGACACAAGGCTTCATTAACAATTTTGTAATGTGTTTCGACAAAAGGATTGCTACATGAAGCCTTATCTCCTAGTGAAGCAACATGAACTCGTTCTCCCAACATGAACCCATGGGATTCCCCGCCCACTACTAACCGCTTCAAGCCTTATCTCCTAGTGAAGCAACATGAACTCGTTCTCCCAACCTTCTTCCTCCGAAAAATCTCCCATCAACCCCCATTGTCGACCGAGCATTGTTGCGCATCGCCGACCAACAAGAGATAAGGCTTCGCCACGACCGCCATTGCGGGTGGGACACAAAGACCTTACAAAGAGATACATCAATAAGTCTGAAGCCACCATCTTCGCAACATCTGTCGCTACTCCGATCTAACCGATGAAGGGGGTGCCGAGAGTCTGGGCCAAATACTAAATAGACCTCGCATCATTTCCTAACATCTAAAACCTGAGGCCCCAACTAAGCCACCTACTGTGGGGCACTCACAGGTTCGGCGCCCTCTCAGAGGCTGCCGCTGCCATCTTCCACCGATCCATCTTCAGAGCATGTACCGGCACATCAATTGTCAGGCCTGCAGTCGACACCACCACGACTTCAGACAACGCTACCTCCCTACGCACATCCATCATCATACATCGTTGCCGAGACCCTGCTGCGCCACGCCGCCGAGACTCCACATCACCGATACGAACAAGAAACGCCAGTAAAACAGTAAAAACGTCCACTGGTCCCTCGATCCAATGCACACCTCCAAGAATGGCACCCCAAGGAGGGAACGATACGAGAGTGCCGCCATCATCTGATCAATTGATCAAGGGTTTCCCCCGGAGGTATCGGGAGGAGCTGGGAGCTTCACCTTGATGATGCCTTCATGAAGGAAACGATGAAAGGGCGTCACCATCACCGGCTCTGGCTACTGGCCAAAGACTAGGTTTTCACTTGGATCTGTCCCAAGTAATCCATCCGACAACCTGTGCACCGTCTCGACCGCCTTCAAAGCCTCAGATCTAGCCGCCTAGATTTGGCGATCATTCGCAACAGCACTTCCACCGTGGGAGCCCTTGGCACACCGGCCACTGCCTGTGGGTGCCACCACTGGAGACTGGGAGGAGGGCTGCCACCCCACCTCTCCAAACCATGAGAGCCGTCAAGAGGGATCCCGCACGGTCATCATCGTCTCTGATCCAAACCAATCTGAAGATCAAGGCACTAGATAGCCGTTGCAGATTCGCCTTGGACAAGGACATCACCACGTTATGCCGTCGCGGGCAGCCTGAGCTTCACCTGCCGCCACCTTCCAGGGCCGCCGCCCGGGATCCAGGCCAAACATCGCCGCCGCCACCGGCCACGTTCCGCCGCCGCCAGAACTCTCGACGCTAGGGAATGATTGCGAGGCAAGGCGACACTATTGCAACAAGTACGGCAGGATGATGATCGACAATCGGGACTCGCCTTGAGAATTTATTATGTTGTGGTTGATGCCGAAGATGGCAACATGGATGATGTACCACGGGTCTCACCGGAGGTGCTTTGGGGCTTGTGTTGCAAAGGTACTCGCCATAGGTTCTTGCAACAAGGGTCATGCCGCAAGGGAGTACTCGCTGCTCGGGACTCATCAAATGTGCATTTTGCAACATGGGTTCTGTTGCAACAGGGTTTGCAACATGAGTCGCGTTGCAACAAGGTTTGAAACAAGGATCATGTTGCAACAAGGGATGCGCAGAGAGGGACGATGACACGGTGGGAAGCGCACTGGACGGCTCGCGACCTAGCTAATCTTTGCCCCAGTCCGATGCGTAGCGTGAGCAACTTAAAATCGATGAAAGTCAATTGTATTTTTTTGTTATTTGCAAAGGATGTTTGAATCTGAAAGGTTCATGTGCTACACATTTAATGTGCTATAGTGCAGCAGATATATGGTCTAAGTGTTGGACATAATACTAATAATAAATGCCAAAGTATTCCCATGAGGCTGGTCATTGTAGTGAGTAATTTAGACGAGTAGCGTGCATATGTTACTGATCTAAATTACTCCTTTGTAGAATCGCTTTTCATTGGGAAGTGCTATGTAACATACTCCCACCCACCCTTCGGGTTCAGAGGGCATAATTCAAAAGTCTTACCAACCAAGATAGATGGTGAATGATATAATTTTTCTAGTTTGCAAAAGTACTCAATTAATGCGCTCGTTTTTCTGAAATAATTGTGTTTACCTACATTAATTGCAATGCATACATGTGTGACGAATAAATGACCAAAAACATTTACATGCATAGGTGATTTTTCTCTCAATCCTTACATGGATCATTTAATGCACATTAAAATCTGAACATGTGATGGGAGCAATAAAAATGAGACTGATAAAACGAAAGTATTTTTTTTTTTGAGGTAAACCGTATAAATGAAAGGAAGGGAGTATTATGTTGCTCTATTTCTCCCACTCCTCTTTAGTTACTTGGGACATCAACTGTTTTTCCTATATGGCAGACATGTTACTAACTATTATACTCCCCCTATGAGTAGTCTCAGTTGGCCGATACTTCAATCAAATGGCAGCATCGCCAGCATGCCACGCAACTTGGCTGGCCCTGTGTACCACAATATCTCCCCCAACTTATGTTGGTCGGAACGGTTCGCAGCCGTTTGTTTTTTCCTCAGCCTCCTCTCTTCTATCTTTCTCTATCGCCCAAACTGCCGCCATGGCATGTGCCTCCCCGAGTGCCCCTCCTCTTTTCTCTTTCTCTCATGTACCTAGCTCATGGGCCTCTCCTTCCGGTAAGACCCCATGGAATGCACATGTCCCATGCTCGGGGGCTACCGTTTGACCTTGACCACCACTGCCACACTATCGATCAAAGGAGGGCGGCTACCGCCAGCAGCAGGGGTGGTTACAAGAACAACACCACCGTCTGTTTCCGGTCACGACTTTGCTGCGAGCGGAGTAGCACATCGGATGACGATGATGTGAGGTGTTGCCGTGTTGCCGCGGGCGCTGTCGAGCGTGGCCTTTTTCATCATTCAAGTAGTTGTGGGAGGCGCCAGTGATGCGAGCTCGCCGGAGATGTTTATGTGGGCACCGGTACTTCCTGGTGGCGGCAACTGGGCGCAATGTGGGTCATGTTGTGAGCACAGCATAGATTATTTTGCAAAGCACTCATCGTGCAAATCTCTTAGCGCAACATGGCCCATAGTGCAACCTGTGAGTGCAACATGATCCATGTTCAAACCTCATGGATCGGATGGTTAGTGCATGATGGATCCGATGGCTCGCGACCTGGCTGATCCTTTTAAAGATTAGCGCTAGAGAATACATGAACCGTACATGTGACAAACGGTCTGGTTTGGCATGGCTAAGAAAAGCAAGCGAGGCCTTCGGAGTTGAGCAAGAGTGGTGCTGAGGGCATTTACTACTTCTTTAGGGATTGAATCATCGAAAGCCACAGAAAAAAGGCAAACGAATCTGCACAAAGGGAAGAAAAATGAACGAAGAAACACTCAACGCAAGCTGCTTCTTTGTCCTCCACCCTCAACGCGATGGCGGCAATTGGAGGATTGAGCTCAGAGCTGCTTGAAGCCGAAGCGCATGAGGAAGAAGCAGAGCCTCCCAACCAACACCACAGACTCCACCACCCACATCAGGTGGTACACCACCTGCTCGCATAGCACGGCCAGCACGTTCACGCGCGGCCGTCACCTCATAAGCATCGACAGGAAGGTGCTCACCCGAGACTTCGAATGCGCCGGTAGCGCACCGGCACCATTTCCGCTCCCGCTCACGGCCGCATCATTGTTGTTTGATAGTGGATTATGCCGCCGTGGTACTCAAGCCAAATTTATTCGGTTTGTTCCCTCATCGTCTCTCATGTACTGCAAAACATTGTTTGACTCTGATGACAGGAGCGATGACGCTAACATGCAGGTGGTGGCTAACTGTATAATTGTTTTTGTTTGTTCTACAATAATGCAATGCTACGAGTTTATATTTCAAGAAAGGACACTCTATTGAATCACTACTGAGAAATCCGTAGCAAATCACTTGCTTAGTACAACTCTCGGAAAAGACCGGGACTCGGCAATTGTCACCCTTTACCAAAGCTCTCAAAAAACTCGGCAAACAAAAATACTCGGCTTACACACCTGTTAGCGAGAGCTGACGGGCGGCCCTGAAGAAAGAAGACGCCACGTGCACTTGCTGCCCACGATTGATGGCTCCGTGACTGTTCCGTTTTGCCGAATGTCCCGCGACGAACGTTCGGCATATACTTTTTATAACAAAAATATAAAAATACATGAACCATTTACCGAGTTTTTTTTACAAGGCTCTCGACAAAGGCCTTATGATGATCCCAGGTATTGTCACATGGCTTGTTTTGCCGAGAGCGATGACACTCGCAAATAGCTATGTTAGTTTATTTTACTTTACGGAAATTTGCCAAGTGCCCTCCACCTAGAGCTCGGGAAATGACCAGAATATAGAAGCTAGATGATGCCATGTGGCCATGTTTCCGAGTGCTACACTCGGCAAATGATCAATGGATATAGTAGATGCTGCTCCGTGTCCTCTATGCCGAGTGCGGCACACGCCAAAGGTGCGGTCACCATTTTGTTAGAAAAGGTTTTGCAGCCAGTCCTGCTATAACACATATTGTAAACAGAGGCACATATCACCATTCATATAGCATTTCACAAATAACATTTCACATCATATGGCAATTGACACACAAGTATCATCAAACATATATCACAAGTTCATTCTCAAAGACATATATCACAAGTTCATTGGCACATACACATTACAAAGTGCAATTTCTCACGTACCATTAGAAATTCAGACACATCAATCACAAGTTCAGGGTTATCCAGAATGACATATAAAAAATACTTGGAATACCGATACAAAGGAATTACTATCCTACATTCTTTTGTAATCTCTATGATTAGAGGAATTTTGTAACAACTCTACATGATAGATTAATTTAACAAATTTTACTTTAGAGCCCTTAGAGCATGTGTACAACAGAAGCCCTTAAACCCTTGATTAACATATGGGCGGATTCCCCGGTCACAAAATGGCCGCCCAACTACTCCCCCATGCCAAGCCCAAATGTCCGGGTTGTCCGACCCAAACCTAGCCCATATATGGAAGATATGGGTTGTCTGGACATGCCTGAACGTGGCCGCCACGTCAGACCGGCCGAAGCCGGCCCCATCCGACTCCACTCCGCACCACCCCAGACCAAACCCTAGACTAGCGTTGACCGCTCCGCTCACAATCCAGTCCGCTTCGATCCCCGTCGTTCCTCTCACCACGCCATGATGGTCCGCTCTGGCAACGGATCTGACAACGAGTTTGACACCGTCGACTGAGACGTGCTTCTCAAGGAGTAATCCAGCCTTACCTAGGAGGCGAGGAGCTCGCTGTTTGAATTGATTTCCACCAGTCACGAATGGATAGGGGCAGTAGCTTGTGTTCCGCACCTCCTCGGTGGTCCAGCGGCTTAGCCCAGGCTCTTCACACCTATTGCAGTCCCTGCCGACACGTCACATTCCGCGCACCTCACCACCGGCCGCACTGGGAGCTTGTGCCTGCACCGCCATGCCGCGATGGCGGCTCTCGAATATGAGGAAAGGGCAGCTCGCCGTGCTACGCAAGATGACGCGTGGATGGCACACGATGGAGGCCAGATCTAGCCAGTCCGGCTGGACGTCCTAGCAGTCCATGCCTGTCACACTGCCCTTTGACTCAAGAGGACAACCTCCTCCACGATGCCATCCGCCATTCCTTGACTTTGGCGGAGACAGACGCCCGCTGCTACTGGAAAAATGGCAAGGCATTACGGGTCGGCATCGAGAAATCCGTTCTCTCAAGGATGCCGCAACACTCACCAGACTTGGAACAGCCGCCGGAGAGCCCCCCTCCCCCTCGGCCGCACCATGAGGGGATCTTGGGGGAGGGGCGCGCACCGCCTGGACGATGATGCGGGAGCTGGCGGAGGAAGGCCTCCCGACGGCCAAGGTTCTCCGGTGCTGGCCATGGAGGACGACGCGGTGGCCGTGTGTTCTATTCTGATCGAATAAGATTCACTCAGAAAAAAAAGAAATATCTAAACATCTTATGATCATGAGACATATACATTTAGCTGGAACCAATGAAGAAATTTCTTTATACATAGGAGTGGGGCTGAAGGGCACTTACAACTTTAGGGATCGAATGCCTCTAGAAAACGGGAAACGATTCTGCACAAAATAAAGAAAAATGAAGGGAAAAATAGTCAATGCAACATGCTCCTCCACCCTCAACGCCATGGCGGAAAGGGGAGAAATGGACTCAAAGCTGCTTGAAGCCGAAGCGCATGAGGAAGAAGCAGAGCCTTCCCACCGGTGCCGCACCACCACCACCGGCACCGTTCCCGGCCGCCTTTCTAGGCGCCCGGCTGGCGCTGATCCAGCTCTCCGGTGCGGTCTCCCTTGGAAGTATCGGCTCGGACGCACCGCTCTCCTTGCTCCGGTGCCTACCTGCCGACTTCCTCGACATGGTACGCTTCCGTATCCACTTGGCCACCTTCTCGCGCGCCATGAAATCAATCCAAGCTGATTGAACGAACGATCTTCACGCGATAGAGTATGAGTTGCTTCTTGTTGTTTGCCTCCTACAACTCTGCTGACGTTTGACCTCACACTCCTCGTCTGGCCTGAGCTTTATATGTTGTGACGCCAACTCGGTGGGCGCACGAGCTGACTCTGCCGCCAGTCTGAGTGGGTAGACTAGTACCTACCGGTTCATGGACGGAAATGGATAGGAAGATGCAAAAACAAACGATAACAAGAGCTAGGAAGACGATTCCAGGTCAAACGGAGGCCTGGTCAATAAACAAAGGACAACGCTAATGCCCACACGTGTGGTGGGAGCCAAACCCGACCACACGCCTTATAACATACAGACTACGACATGTCACCGCATGCATGCATGTGGAAATCTTTTTGGATTTTCAGTCTTTAAAATGTTTTATCTCTTAAATGAAAAAGCTGATTGAAGATCCATTTTCATCATTAAATTCCTCGCGACGAGATCTTCGAAATTAGATCTCATATCAATATATTTTAATGAATTTTTTTGTTAAAAGTTGCCATGTCTGTTGCACATGAATTGCCATGATGTTTACACTAAAGTTTCCATGTTATATTCATCTATTTTCTTCCATATTAAAAAGTAAATTTTGACATATTATAAAACGGAGAATTAAGAAACTAGACTTGCCATGCACCATAAACTAAAATTGCCATGATACATGCAAAAAAATATTTTCATTGTAGCGACCAGACCTCAAACAGTCTGATCTCTGTGCATCAGTGTCATCCCTGGATTAGTAATGCTGACACGCACAGTACTCGAAGGATTTATAACAGAGTGGCAATCACACACTTATTACATCGAATATCTCAAAAGAGAGCTTATTACAATAAATATGGCTTAAGGCCATCTAATAACGATAACAGCGGAAGGCTTGAAAGATAAGTGAGTCCATCAACTCCAACGGCATCACTGAGTATAGAACCACGATCCTAAGGCATCTTACTCGTCGTCTAAAAAGTCTGCAACATGAACGTTGCAGCCCAAAAACGGGTCAGCACATGGAATATGCTGGCAAAGTAACACATAGAGAGTAATGAAAGAATAAAGCTATACTACATGCATATTTGGCTGGTGGAAAGCTCTATGGTTACAGTTTTTCATAAAGCCAATTTTTCCCTACTGCAAAGGAATAAATTTTATTTAACTATCATGGTGGTTGTTAAACATTGAAAATGGTTGACAACATCCTCAATCCAATTAAGTAACATCATCATTAAACAAGTAACATGATGAGATTCACATGATAATCCAAGTACTAGATACTCAAGATGTCCATAACCGGGGACACGACTAATCATGATTAGTTTATACACTCTGCAGAGGTTTGCGCACTTTTCGCCACACGACTCGATCTCCTCCGTTGGTTTCCTCGCACTACATGGTGTTTGAGAAACGGATGACCGAGACATAGTCTTTCAGAAGCGCTAACACCTTACGATGGGTAGACCTGTACACCTACTTTCCCCTACATCTGCTAGTCTACCACTGTAAGAGTTCGCACGACTTAATCAACTATACTAGAGCCCATAATAGCATGTGGCAGCATACGGAAGTTTCTAGCATGAATAATCTTATGATCCCTTTGAGCCTGGGTGGCGGCCCAAAAACAAACAGGCAATCCTGGAATACCCAGGTACCTCAATCCACCCAGATGTGTATTAAATTTGCCACCTTAAATAAACCATTAATTAACAATCTCACATCTGTCATGGATACACTCACCCAATCCACGTCTACTAGCATAGCATGGCATAATAAGCAAACGTAGAAGTAACTCTCAAGGGTTTGATAATAAAACAGGTAATAGGTACTACCTCATCTACTTCCCAGAACCCACATATTAATCAGATCCTAATCATGCAATTGTTTGAGGATTGATCTAATGCATAAAAACTGGGTAATAAAGAAGTATGATCAAAGTGTTACTTGCCTTGCTGAGGATCCGCGAAACCTAGGGATTCAAAGTAGCAAGCGGGGCAATCCGGGTACTCTATCGCAAGCAAACAAACAAACAAGCATACAATAAGTACTCATCTAATGCACAGGTAAAACTCAAATAAGAGATCTAACCAGAAAATTCAACTTAAGAACTCCGGTTTGCAAAAAGAATCAAATCGAACGAAGAAACAAAACTCAAACGGCGAAAGAAATATGCTTCGTTTACTAATCAGGACCTAAGTCAAATTTTACAGTAGCAAAAACTTGTTTGAGTAGATTATTCGGAAAGAGGGTTTCGAGACAAAACTCTAGGCGCTTGAATCGCCTGATTCCGATAAACGAGCAAAAAGTTATGCTAAAACGAAAATCGGATCAGAAATCGCGATAAAAAAAATCACGGAATAAATCCGAGATAAAGAAAAACGACGAACAGATTAACGAACGAACGTTCGTTATCTGGATGTAAACGATGAATACGTTCGTTAAAACGAACGAACGAGCGAACGCTCGCTAATTAACCTAAACCGAAAAAAACCGATCTAAATAATAAAAAAACGAATCTAAAAAACCCAAACGAAAACCGGCGAAAACCAAACGGTTTTCTAGGAAAAATCGGCGGCGGGTCAACCTCGGCGGCAGCGCTCAGCGGCGGCGGCAGCTCCGACGAACGGTGTCGGCGGCGGGCGGGGCTCGGGGCGGCAGCGTCGGCGGCGGAGTGCGGGGTGGCGGCGTCGGCGGCTCCGGCGGGCGGCGGGGTGGCGAGGGTCGGCGGCGTCGGCGGCGGCGGCAGCGGTGGGCGCGGGGCTCGAGGCGGTGGCGGCTAGGGTTTCGGCCCCGGGGCGGGCCGGCGGCTTATAAAGGCCTGGCTAGGCGGAGTCCTGGCCGGTTACGGCCCGTAGTCGGTTCGAAGTTTTTTTCTAAATAAATATCACGCAGAAAAACAAACGAAAGAAATACTAAACGGACTTCAAAAATCCCGAAATAAATTTTCCCCGGCTTCTAAAATCAAGCCGGTTTAGATGGACATTTATTTGGGGCCTAAATGCGATTTTGAAAAACACGCATTTTCCTAAATTCAAATAAAATAGCCAGAAAATCCAAAATAAAATCTTATTTGATTTTTTATTAAAACCTCAATATTTCTTTATTTTGGGAAAGTCATTTTATTCCCTCTCTCAAATTTATATAATTTAAATAATTGAAGATAAAATAAATAAAATCAAATGATCCTATTTCCAAAATTTGAGAAAACTCAAATATGAAAACATTGAAATCCCCAACTCTCTCCGTGGGTCCTTGAGTTGCGTAGAATTTCTAGGATCAAGGCAAACTGCATTAAATATGATGTGCAATAATGATCTATTTGTATAACATTCCAAATTGAAAATTTGGGATGTTACAAACCTACCCCCCTTAAGATGAATCTCGCCCTCGTGATTCGGGTTGGCTAGAAAATAGGTGAGGGTGGTCCTTTAGCAAATCTTCCTCTCGCTCCCAGGTGGCTTCATCCTCGGTGTGGTGGCTCCACTGAACTTTGCAAAACTTGATAACTTTGCTGCGGATGACTCGGCTGGCATACTCAAGAATCTTGATTGGTTTCTCCTCATAGGTCAAAACACTGTCCAACTGAATCACCTGTAGCGGCACTATATCTCTCAGCGGTATATCAGCCATCTCCGCATGGCACTTCTTCAACTGGGAAACATGGAACACGTCGTTAACTCCTGACAATCCCTCAGGCAATTCCAACTTGTAGGCAACTTCTCCCATACGCTCCAAAACTTTGTACGGTCCCACAAAACGTGGTGCTAACTTTCCCTTGACTCCAATACGCTTAACTCCTCGAAGTTGAGATACGCGAAGACAGACTCTATCTCCAACTTTGTAAACTGTCTCCTTGCATTTTGAATTGGCGTAGCTTTTCTGTCTGGACTGGGCTACCTTGAGCCTGTCGCGAATTAACTTCACTTTCTGTTCAGACTCCTTAATCAAATCCGGTCCAAATAACTGGCGGTCTCCAACTTCATCCCAAGACAACGGGGTTCTGCACCTCCTTCCGTATAAGGCTTCGAAAGGGGCCATCTTCAAACTGGATTGGTAACTGTTGTTGTAAGAGAACTCTGCATATGGCAAATTATCGTCCCAACTAGATCCTTAATCTAGCGCACAAGCTCTCAACATATCCTCCAATATTTGATTGACTCTCTCGGTCTGTCCATCTGTCTGCGGATGAAACGCTGTACTGAACTCTAGCCTGGTACCCAAAGTTTCGTGCAACTGATTCCAGAACTTTGAGGTGAACTGGGTTCCTCTATCTGATACAATGCTCCTCGGAACTCCATGCAGACATACGATCCTGGTCATGTATATCTTGGCTAACTTAGCACTGGTGTAAGTGGTCTTTACTGGAATGAAATGTGCTACCTTCGTCAAACGATCGACTACAACCCAAATCGAGTCATAGCCGGAACGAGTCCTGGGCAATCCTGTGATAAAATCCATGCCTAGCTTATCCCACTTCCATTCGGGTATCGGCAACGGTTGCAACAATCCTGCTGGCTTCTGATGCTCTGCCTTTACTCTTTGACATACATCACAAACTGCTACATACTCCGCAATATCTTTCTTCATTCCGGTCCACCAGAAAGTCTCCTTCAAATCCAAATACATCTTGGTATTTCCTGGGTGAATCGAATACGGCGAATCATGAGCCTCTTGCAAAATCAACTTCCTGATCTCCGGGTCATTAGGAACATAAACACGGTCTTCAAACCATAAGGTATCGTGCTCATCCTCAAAAAATCCCTTTGCTTTTCCTTTGGTCATCTTCTCCTTTATCTCAGCAATTTCCTTGCCGGTCTTCTGAGCTTCTCTGATCTTATCCATCAAAGTCGACTGAATTTCCAACGCTGCTACATAGCCTCTCGGAACTATCTCTAAACATAGTTCGCAAAGGTCCTAAGCTAACTCCTTTGGCAATCCTGCGGTCATGAGTGTATTGACATGGCTCTTACGGCTCAACGCATCGGCTACTACGTTAGCCTTCCCGGGGTGATACTGCAATCTCATCTCATAATCCTTGATGAGCTCCAACCATCTCCTTTGTCTGAGATTCAACTCCTTCTGCGTGAAAATGTACTTCAAGCTCTTGTGATCCGTGTACACCTCACAATGATTTCCGATAAGAAAATGTCTCCATGTCTTCAACGCATGCACTACGGCTGCTAACTCCAAATCATGCGTGGCATAATTCAACTCATGGGTTTAAGCTGTCGTGAAGCATACGAAACAACTCTCCCCTCCTGCATAAGCACTGGTCCGAGTCCTCGACGTGAAGCGTCGCAATACACACTACTAGGAAAAGGGCTACTAATGGCGCACCAGTTTTGCCTACTAATGGCGCACTGCTGGTGCGCCATTAGTATCACGGCACTAGTATTTTTACTAACAGTGCACCACTGGTGCGCCATTAGTATGGAACAAAATGCGCCATTAGTATGCCTCCCAGGGGGGCATATGTAACCATGTGCTTTGTCACACTAATGGCGCACTCTGTAGTGATGCGCCATTAGTATCCTTTGGCATACTAATGGTGCACCTTGAGGTGATGCACCATTAGTATGAATATTAGGTTTTATTTTTTTTATTTTTCTGATTTTTGCACTGGTTACAAAATATATTATTGGACAAAATACAGACAATAACACACAGCAACAACAGATTCATCGAATACAATAGAAGATTAGTCTCCGAATACAATTCATCATATTAGTCTCCGAATTCAAAAGACCGAACAAAAATTAAAACATTACAAGTCTCAACACCGCGAGTATCAAGTTTGTCTTCACATTATAAGTCGATATCGATCATCTAAACTACCATCACATAGAAGAGAGCTGCGGTCATCATGATGAGCATCATCGCGATCAAACTGGTCTTCATCCGGTTCCTCCAATGCTCCCTCCTCTCTTCCTCTAGATAGCGGTCGTATCTAGATCCGGCCTCCGCCCTAGTGGTGTACCCTTTGTAACTGTTACCACTGAAACGGTGAACCTGTCTCCAACACTCCTCCCAGTCGTCGTAGACTCCGGGAACCTTACCCTTGTACACGACATACGACGACATCTCTATGCACAAGCCAAACAACAGACAATACATAAGCAATATGTAAGTATGCAACAAAAGGATCGGAAGAGAAAAGCAAGACATTAATAGCACTGAGGGAGTCCTGGACTAGGGGGTGTCCGGACAGCTGGACTATCATCGTCAGCCGGACTCCAAGACTACGAAGATACAAGATTGAAGACTCCGTCCCGTGTCCGGATGGGACTTTCCTTGGCGTGGAAGGCAAGCTTGGCGATACGGATATGTAGATCTCCTACCATTGTAACCGACTCTGTGTAACCCTAGCCCTCTCCAGTGTCTATATAAACCGGAGGGATTTAGTCCGTAGGACACACAACCATTACAACAATCATACCATAGGCTAGCTTCTAGGGTTTAGCCTCCTTGATCTCGTGGTAGATCCACTCTTGTACTACCCATATCATCAATATCAATCAAGCAGGAGTAGGGTTTTACCTCCATCGAGAGGGCCCGAACCTGGGTAAAAACATCGTGTCCCTTGTCTCCTGTTACCATCCGCCTAGACGCACAGTTCGGGACCCCCTACCCGAGATCTGCTGGTTTTGACACCGACATTGGTGCTTTCATTGAGAGTTCCTCTGTGCCGTCACCGATAGGAAGGATGCCTCCTCCCATCTTCAAGGACGGTATTTTCGCCAAAGGAGCCTTGGCCGCCGGCCAAACTATCCGGCTAGGTGGTTTTCTTATGACCGCCTGTCCGGCCACCGCTTCGACAATGACCTCTCAAGTCGTCAAAAGCAATCTTCACGTCAGCTCAGAATTCGCCGAGCGGCTGGATCCAATAGAGCTCTCGTTCGTAAACGAGCTCTTGGATCGCATCGCCGCCCTGGGAGTCGCTACAGACTACAATCAGATTGGGCTTAAAACCGATCTGAGAGAGATTAACTCTCCCCAGGTCACCCACCACGTTGCAGTGGTAGAGGAACAATGCGGCGACTCTTCTCCTGTATTGAAAACTAGTCATGTCCGGGCTCCCGAACCCTCCATGCCGGATTCCCGCAGAGGGATGGACTTCGATCAAGCACTGAACTTAAAGTCAGGCATCGGACCAGACTCGTTGGACAACGTCCAGCAATCCAAGCTTCCAAATTTGGAAACTTCTCGGCCTTCGAGCCTTGAGATGGGTAGGGTTCCGGACTTAATTCCACCCACCCGCCCAGACATATGCGATCTATCCCTAATCCGGCAAGAGCCCGCTGAGACAGTACATCACTACTGGGCCAGATTCCTCCTGGTTATGGACAGGATAAAGGACTGCCGAGAGGAAAACTTAATCTCAATTTTTTGCAATAATTGCACGGACGAGGGAATCTTGAACGCCGTCAGCCGTCGTGAAATTACACACTTCGCCGACCTAGCGTCCATAGTACGAAAGTACTGTGCGATGGAGAGTTTCCGGACAACCGAAAATAAGTTTTGGGACAATCCGGCCCCGAATACGACCCTAGTCCGCAACAAAAGGGTGCATTACACTCAGGCACCAGATACAAAAACCAAAAAGCAAAAACCCCATAAAGGGCACGGAACCGTACTGGAGGGATGGCTTAGCGGACCCTGTAAAATTCACAGTACAGAGGGCGCCATCCCAACACATAGCCTTCAAGCATGTTGGATATTACGGCAGGTGGCCAAAAGTGGCGAGGAGCTTCTAGCCCCGGAAAACCATTCCAACAATACCGGTACGGTATCAACAGTCTTCGAGACTTTCGTATCAAATAATATGCGGAAACGAACAATCCGCAGCCTCGCTGAAGTCTACCAAGTAGCAACAACAAATCCATGGAGCGACACAACCATCACCTTCAACGCCAGCGACGAACCTAAATTCCGAACAGCCCGAGCACCAGCCGCACTGGTACTTAGTCCAATAGTGGACGGCTTTCGACTTACGAAGGTCCTCATGGATGGCGGCAGCGGATTAAACCTCATCTACGAGGAAGCTCTTCAAAAAATGGAAATAGACTGGAGCCGCATTGAGCGAAGCAGCACAACCTTCAGAGGAATAATCCCTAGCCGGGAAGCGCGCTGCACCGGAAAAATCACACTCGATGTGGTGCTCGGATCGCCGGACAATTACATATCCGAAGAAGTCACGTTCCAAGTGGCCCCGTTCGACAGCGGATATCACGTTATATTAGGACGAGAGGCATTCACAATTTTTCAAGCCGTACCCCATTACGGGTACATGAAGCTCAAAATGCCTGGGCCCGGCGGAATAATCACTCTCGTTAGTGATCCGGACATAGCACTCCGCGCCGAAAACAAGACAGTCGCATTAGCCATGGAGGCACTATCCGAAGCCCTAGCGGCAGAAGAACTCACCGCGTTGCGCTCTACTGTGAATAGGGACGATGTGATACTCGATAAGAGATCCAAGTCCACCTCCTTTAAACCAGCGGACGAAATAGTAAAATTCCAGGTCCATCCAACGGACCCGACAAAGACGGCTTCCATCGGGGCACAGTTGAACCCTGATGTAGACGCCGCACTGCGAGAATTCCTTCGGGAAAATTGGGACATTTTCGCCTGGCACCCTTCGGATATGCCCGGAATCCCATGCAGATTGGCAGAACACAGCCTAAACATCCTAAAAGGATTCAAGCCAGTCAAACAGGCTCTTCGACGATTTTCCGAACCCAAAAGACAGGCAACGGGAGAAGAGCTAGCCAAACTATTGGAAGCCGGATTCATCAGAGATATCAAACATCCGGATTGGCTAGCAAACTTGGTAATGGTACCAAAGAAGGACAAATCCTGGCGCCTATGTGTCGATTTTAAAGACCTCAACAAGGCCTGCCCAAAGGATCCCTTCCCCCTCCCCCGCATCGACCAGATAATCGACGCTACCGCAGGACACGATTCACTGTGCTTCCTTGACGCATACTCCGGCTACCATCAAATCAAGATGGCGGAAGCAGACCAAGCCCCAACGGCATTCATCACTCCATATGGACCATTCTGCTTCAACACGATGCCCTTCGGACTTAAAAACGCCGGCGCAACATATCAGCGCATGATTCAAACATGTCTGGCCACCCAGATCGGCAAAATAGTAGAGGCATACGTAGACGACGTAGTCGTCAAAACCAAACATGTCAAAACTCTAGTAGACGACTTGAGGCTCACATTCAACAACCTCAGAGCATATGACATCAAACTGAATCCGGAAAAATGCATTTTCGGCGTACCAGCTGGAAAGCTCCTGGGCTTCATTGTATCCGGTAGAGGAATTGAAGCAAACCCAGCCAAAATTCGAGCCCTGTCACAGCTAGATATTCCAAAAGACCTCAAACAAATACAAAAATTGACTTTATGCGTGGTGGCTCTAAGCCGCTTTATCTCCCGTCTAGGAGAAAAGGCATTGCCCCTCTATCGCCTCCTTAGGCGCACCGAACACTTCGAGTGGACGGATGCTGCCACTACCGGACTCGAAGAAATAAAAGCCATATTGACAACGAATCCGGTCCTGGCTGCGCCCAATCTAGGCGAACCAATGTTGTTATACATCGCGGCAACACATCAATTTGTAAGCGCGGTACTCATCGTCGAACGAGAGACAGAAGGGCATAAATTCCCTCTTCAAAAACCAATGTACTACGTATCCACTGTGTTAACCCCCTGCAAGTCCCGTTACCCGCACTATCAAAAGATAGCGTATGCGGTGTTCATGGCATCCCGGAAGCTCCGACACTACTTTCAAGAGTGTTTGATAACAGTGGCCTCCGAAGTACCCCTCAACGACATTATAAACATCCACGACGCGACGGGCAGGATTACAAAATGGGCCATTGAGCTCTTACCATTCGATATAACTTACAAACCTCGGCGAGCTATAAAGTCACAAGTTTTGGCTGACTTTGTCGCTGAATGGACCGAAGCCTAACTCCCTAAAGAGTACGGCGCATGCTCCAATTGGATTATGCACTTCGACGGCTCTAAAATGTTGGACGGATTGGGGGCTGGCGTCGTATTGACGTCCCCAACCGGGGACACAGTCCAATACGTACTTCAGATAATGTACACGGACTCCAACAACGCAGCCGAATACGAGGCCCTTTTACATGGCCTCCGGATGGCAATCTCCATGGGCATTCAACGCCTAGAGGTGCGCGGGGATTCAAACCTTGCAATATCCCCAATAAATGGAGACTTTGATGCCAAGGATCCGAAAATGGCAGCATATCGCAACGCTGTCCTAAAAATGTCAGCTCGGTTTGAAGGACTTGAATTCCATCATGTAGCCCGGGACAATAACCAAGCAGCCGACGTACTGGCACGCATCGGCGCAAAACGTGATGCTGTCCCTCCAAACATCTTCCTGGAGCGGCTCTTTAAGCCATCCGTACTATGGGATGAGGAGTCCGGAAATAACAAACCGAAAACAGCCGCACCAACCAACGCAGAGCAATCTGACATAACTGGCGATTCAGCCGATGAAATAACACCTTCAGCCCACGACATAATGGCAGTAATCGCCCCGTGGACAGAACCATTCCTAGCCTACTTGCTTAGGCAGGAACTTCCCGAAGACCAAAATGAGGCCTGCTGCATTGTCCGGCGATCTAAAGCCTACAAGGTCCATGAGGGAGAACTTTATAAGAAAAGCACAACCGGAGTCCTTCAAAGGTGTATCTCCGAAGAGGAAGGGTGAAACCTTCTGGCTGAAATTCATGCCCGACTAGGTGGACACCACAGCGTAGCTCGGGCCCTTGTAGGAAAGGCATTCCGTACAGGATTTTATTGGCCGACGGCCCGGGCAGATGCTCAGGACTTAGTCCAAAGATGCGTCGGTTGTCAGCTCTTTGCTAATCAGAGCCATATGCCACCCACCGCCCTCAAAACTATACCCATTACCTGGCCGTTCGCGGTCTGGGGGCTTGACATGGTTGGACCCCTTAAAGGAGGAACCCACAAGCAAAGGTACCTATTGGTCATGGTGGACAAATTCACCAAATGGATAGAGGTCAAGCCAGTCAAGACGGCAGAGTCCGGACCAGTGATAGACTTTATCTCCGGGGTTGTACAACGTTATGGTGTCCCCCACAGCATCATCACCGATAACGGCACGAACTTCACGCCCGACGAGGTTAAATCATGGTGCAAAAATATGGGCATTAAGCTCGATTACGCTTCAGTCTATCATCCTCAAACCAACGGTCAAGTGGAACGAGCAAATGGTCTAATAATGAGCGGCATCAAACCCAGACTAGTGCGGTCACTTACGAAATCTGACACACACTGGGTAGAGGAGCTAGACTCCGTACTCTGGGGGCTGCGGACAACGCCCAACCATACTACCGGATTCACACCATTTTTTATGGTATACGGCGCAGAGGCAGTTCTGCCCTGCGACATCATTCAAGACTCACCTTGAGTGCGCATGTACAAAGAAAGAGAAGCCGAGCTGGATCGGCAGGACAGCTTGGACGCATTGGAGGAAGAACGCGACGTCGCCAAGGCTCGTTACGCATTCTATCAGCAGCAGGCTCGAAGATATCAAAGCAAAGAAGTATGGGCCAAGACTTACAACGTTGGCGAACTAGTTGTACGCCTGCCGGACAAGAAAAAGGACAAGCTCAAGCCCAAATGGGAGGGCCCCTTCATTATCGATCAAGTCCTGACCGGCGGAGCATACCGTCTATGAAATGCGTCGGACAACCGACTCGAGCCGAACCCATGGAACGCAGCCCGCCTCCGAAGATTCTATGCCTAGCGCCGGACTAAGAGTTCGTCCCCTTCCCCCGTCCAAACTTTTACACTCCAGCTGTCTTTTGTTTCTCTTTCTTCTCTCAACCCTTTTCCTAAAAAGCCCTTAAGGGCCTACTTGCGCATTGTTCGCACACACTTGATGTGCCATCCGCACTCATTATACCTGGGGGCTTCTTTACCAGAAGCTTAATTATAAGGGCTTCATGTCCAGCACATGTGTCAAGCTTCCACATGTACCTTTTATTCACCATTATATGCATCGATATGACTTAAGTTTTGGCCAAGCTGGGTTGCCTGGATCCTGTGCTTACCCCTACGTTCCCGATTGTTCGGCTAGGAGGTAAAGAGAGCACCTCTGCGATTGTTACTGCCGGGTCAGCCGGATGTGTACCTCAGACTGGATGAAGCTGAAAGCTAGCGTTCTTAAGAGAATATTCGGTCGGTGACTTGAAAGATGATTCTTTACCTACTTATTTATCTGCCCCCAGATGTTTTTCTGCTCTTTTCGCAGACCGAACATGCACTTTAGGGCATGCCTCCCAGGGAAAGGAACCCTTAACAGAACTATTCTCCCTGGAAGATGTTTCTTACTAACCATGTAATATAACATAACTAGTTGGGCACTTGTCTGATAAAGCACTAATGACCCCTACGCCTGGTCTCCATGCATGCTCCGGTTGTTTCTTAACCAAGAAGGTATTCGGACACACTCCGGACTCTAGGGTCCCGAGGTTGAAGCAAAAAGGTCGGCAAAGACAAACGATCTACCATCCGACTAGAAGGCATTTTACATGTCATTTTAAAATACATTGTCAAATCGACTGACTGTATTCCTCCTCAATCCCGTCTAACAGGCTGTCTAATTTACTGTCCCGTTGGGAAAATTTAGCGGCCAATTCTACTTGGCCGTATACTAAACTCACAGGGATCTCCTTCCCATCAGGCCCCACAGGTCCGACCTCAGCCATATGGTTGGGATCCGCCTTCTTGTACCGCGTCTTCACCATGGCCCAGGCCTCCCTGGCACCTTGGCGGCAGGCCGAAATCTTCCATAAACGGAAGCGCTGCCGCATTCCCTGAAGCTTCTCCGCAAGCTCCCCAAGGCCCTCGGGCAGGGAAAGGGCCGGCCATAAAGCCTGGACGACGCCGCTCATTGCCTGCCGAACTCATTCGAGCAGCTGCAACAGTTTGGGAAGTTGATCACCCGTCGATACGGGCATCTCCTCCGTAGGGCGACCTGTGAGTACACCTATAGACATATTTTGTCAATTGACTTCCTCACCAAACTCTTCTTTTCAAAGGAGTTCGCTCAAGCACTTACTATAGATGCCGCGACGAAGCCGCTGATTCTCCTTAACGGAGCCAGACAGCTCGGCCCGAACACCTTTCAGCTCTTCTCCGAGCTGGGCGTGGGCATCCTTGAGCTTGTTCCTTTCCTGCTGCACTTTATTCAGCACCCTCTCGCCGGCCTTCAGCTGGCGCAGTAGTTCTTGCCTGTCCGGATCTTGTCCGGCAGCACCTGCAATGTCATTATTATACTTGCGTGCATGCCGTACACCGCTTATATTTTTAATAATGTGTTACGAGGAGGGGTCTCTGTGTTTCCTCCTGCGGCAGCAAGTGCGGCCTCGAGTTGGGCCTTGCACTCTTGCAGCTCCTGAGACAGTTGGGTATTCTTCTCCGTAAGATCCTGCGTTTCAAATGATTCTTAAATCAGTTAATATAACTACTTTAAGTCTCGGGGGCTTCTGGCATATACAACTATTAAATTCTCTTACCCGTATGTCTTTTACATACTACTCCGTGGCTCTGGTAAAACCATCTTGAGCAGCACGGAGGTGCGCGTCCCCCGCGTTAAAGGCATTTAACGCCTCAGGGGAGAAGCACGCGTCACGAAATACTGTCCGGCGGCGCCTGTGGTTCATGGCGCTCTCCACCTCAGACTTGGTGGCGGATAGTCTGTCGGCATCCTCCGTTGGAGGAGTGTCTGGCTCGCACCTTGTGCTCGCCTCCCCCTCCAGACCAGGTGCTGGAGCCTGGCTGGTAGAGGTTGGATTGGCAGCCTCTACGCCCGCAGTCCGACGGGCGCTTTTTCTCCTACAAAAGTCATGAGCACTCAAACGCTTCCTAGAAACGTTGCTCCAAATAATGAAATATGAGCTATACCTTTGCGGCGACGTTTCAATCCACGCCGCGCTCCTCTTCCGCCCACTGGTCCGGACTGGCCTTTGTTGGTCAGCCGCCGCGGGCTCGGCTTCCCGCCTTGAAGGCGCTTCCTGCAAAACACCATCGTATGCGAAGGTCAGAAATGAGCAAGGAAGAAATAATGGTGTAGGGACTTCGGTCACAATCACCTGGGAAGCCAGATATAGTCCAGGGTAGTCAGCCATAATGGCAACTACAGCATTATCCATGCTGAGCTGGTGGAACACCCCGTCGATTAGCTCCACCTTCATGTCCGGATCCTCTTCGGAGGCCGGATCCTGGGATCTCTCTGGATCCTCGGGTTGCGGAGCTGGACTTAGCATGTCCTCCACGACCCGACGCAGCTCCTGCATCGAAAAACATAATATAAGAAACTTAAACTTTGAAAGCATGGGTCGGGCACGTAAAGTGTTCGCTTACCCAGTGCCGAGGGTTATTCATGGAGAACCCATTCAACGGGTTCGTCTAGAGGAAGTCCTCCTTCTCCCCCTTGTACAGGCTGGACAGGATCTTCGCCAGGTCCTCGGCCGAACCCGGCCCTTTGCGGCCATGACGGGTGGCATCGTCCTCCCCGTTGAAATCCCACATGGGGTGGCCCCTGTATTGTAGTGGCTGCACCCCCCACATAATGCATGTTGCCATGACTCCAATCATGGTCAACCCGGAATGGGCCAGTAACCTTATCCGGCCCATCAAATAATGGACACTCTTGTCTTCCTCCAGTTGGGGGCTCCGCGGACGCCAACTAAGGCGTTTCTTCAGAGGAGCAGTCTTCTATGTAAAACCATTCCGAAGGCCAGTCTTCGGACGCCTTCTTAGGGGTTCCGGATGGATATCCGGTCCCGGTAATGCGCCATATTTCGGGGCCGCCCACTTGATATATGGACCCCTCGTGAGAGCGGGGTACGAGGCAGAACAACCTCTTCCACAGTGCAAAATGAGGCTCAATGCCCAGAAATAGCTCGCAAAGAGCTACGAAGCCCGCGATATGCAGGATAGAGGCGGGCGTGAGGTGATGGAGCCGAAGTCCGTAGAACTCCAGGAGCCTGTGGAGGAACGGATGTATAGGAAATCCGAGCCCCCTTATCAGATAGGGGACGAAGCATACCCGCTCCCCTTTATTGGGGCTTGGGGTAGCCTCAGCTTGCTTCCCACCTTGGTAGGTGGCCAACCCGGCTCGAACCGGGACCATGAAGGCCGGAGGGAGATATCCCTTTGCTTGGAGTGTCACCAGCTCGCTGTGCGGGACAGAACATCTCCGCCAGTCTCCTGGCAGTGGGCTGGGAGCGCGAGAGGAGGAGCCGCGTCGACGGTCCATGATGGAATGGATTTTTGGTCGGAGGCGCTCCGATGAGTACTCGCGGAAGGAAGATGGTGTGATTTGGATCTGGATTCTTGCCTCTCTTATAGGCAGATTATTTGCACAGCTGGGGGGTAAAACATAAAAGATACCCTGGCTTTTCGCATTCATGCGACGCGTGGAAGATGGCCATTATTGGGCGTGGAAGCCAAGAAGCGCAACATTGATAAGGAAGCCGGACACTGTTTGGCAAACACACGGAGTGTGGAGGAGAACCCACCTTGCAACGCCGAAGACTATATACGCGCTGGACTTATTGTCATTGAAGCCTGGTTCGGGGGCTACTGAGGGAGTCCTGGACTAGGGGGTGTCCGGACAGCTGGACTATCATCGTCAGCCGGACTCCAAGACTACGAAGATACAAGATTGAAGACTCCGTCCCGTGTCCGGATGGGACTTTCCTTGGCATGGAAGGCAAGCTTGGCGATACGGATATGTAGATCTCCTACCATTGTAACCGACTCTGTGTAACCCTATCCCTCTCCGGTGTCTATATAAACCAGAGGGCTTTAGTCCGTAGGACACACAACCATTACAACAATCATACCATAGGATAGCTTCTACGGTTTAGCCTCCTTGATCTCGTGGTAGATCCACTCTTGTACTACCCATATCATCAATACCAATCAAGCAGGAGTAGGGTTTTACCTCCATCGAGAGGGCCCGAACCTGGGTAAAAACATCGTGTCCCTTGTCTCCTGTTACCATCCGCCTAGACGCACAGTTTGGGACCCCCTACCCGAGATCCGCCGGTTTTGACACCGACAAGCATGATTCATGGTCCTACTAATAAATAGCATCGATTACATCTAAGTTGAACGACTGTCCAAACCAAAGAGACATACGAATTCATTAAAGTTTAATTACAACATGAGCTAATCAATGTTTCAGAACTACACATCACTACTTTCGACTCGACTCATTGGACATGAGCGTGGATGAAGCCGCTGTCTATCGTGATGGTCATGAAATCGCGGTCGTTGTCAGCCTGCATTTGTAGCGTTCCGTCTATCTCACTATTCGACGGTTGATATCTGAGGAAGAACTGCCCCGAGGTATGAAGGACATCTTGATGGATGATGTCCGCAAACTCCGATTGGATGCGAAAGAATTCTTGTCTGAGGTCCGCGTCCTGGATTACCGACAAGCTCGCGGACCAATCTTTGAGATTATCTGGTAGCAGAAGGTGATGATGGTCCCTTACGATCGCCCGCATGTGATGGAGGGCGTAGTAGGCATCCTTCTGACCGCCAGGCGGCTGATTGACGCAGTAGAACTTCGTATTGTGTGAGAACATGTGCTTGCCGTACTTACGAGCTGCCCTGGTGAAGGTGCCTCCAGATTTGGCGTAGCCGGGGAGAACATCATCAAGAACTTTCTTGACATTTGTGTAGTCTATCTTGGAGTTACGGTTCGGGTCGAAATACGTGGCCATGGAATATTTCGGGCTTAAGAGGATGCATGTGCAATGTGTGTCACTGCACAGAACACGGAATGTTAGAAAAAAAGAATGATCGAAATCTAAGAAATCATATGTTACGGGGCGGTTAAGGGATGACTTACTCGGGAAAGTAAGCCACAAGGAAGTTATCCTTATCTGGGTTTGCCAGAATGATGCCTTCGAGGTGTGAACTCGCGACTCAAGTGCTTGGCACGCATGTAGAAGGGGTCGACTATCACGATGTCCGGGGTCTTGTCTCTAATGATCCGCATCTCCATACTCAGCGAAAACAGCCGAACGAAGGTGTAGTGCAGGGGATGAAGGTTAAACATAGCAAAGATGTCATCAAACCACAGGACGATCGTAGCCCCGATGTCGCCATCCACAAAGCCCTTGCCCTCTGGCACCTTGGCCACGAAAACCGGGTATGCCAGATCATTCTCTCTGAGACGCCGCTTCTCCAAAGAAAGAACACTGTCGTGCAGACTCCGCATAGCACTGGTTGCAGCATTGAGCATATTTGTCGGTAGCATCGCCCTACCCTCCACATGCACCCTCCTCGAGATATCCTTAGGTGAAGGTGGCCCGTCCTGAGCACGGATCGAACTCGGTGCCGGCTGGCTCGCACCGGCGCCCTTGTTAGTCTTTCGTTTCCGTCCCTTCTTCTTGATGTCCTGTAAAGGGACCGAGTTCTGCTCACAAACCGCCTTCTTGAGCGTGTTGGGGCTGATAATATTTTGCACCTCAGCTATCTGAGGCTCGGTGAAGGCGGGAGCTGGAGGCATCTCCTGAGAACTGAACGCCAGACGACGCCTGTTGCAATTGGATTTCTCCGCCGTACCAGCTAGATCGCGGTCGTCTTGGTTGGGTTCTTGAGAAAGAGGCCCGCAGAACTCGTCAGCGTACCCATGTTCGGCAAAGTACTTATCGACCTTGGTAAATGTACCGTCGTCATTGTCATCGTCGTCCGGATCCTGTGCCATATGCATGTCTGGATCCTGTGCCATAGGGATGTCCGGCATAGGGATGTCCGGCAGGTCCGGTAGCGTTGCGGCGTTCTTGCCATGGCTTGGCGCCGACACGACTGGCGGTCTTGTCTGTGGGGTGGTGTCCCCCGCCCCAAACGAATCTTGCTCTTCGGCCAAAGAAGGGGCCAGTTTACGTAGGCGTTGAGGGTCATCTCATCTTCTTCGTCGGCCCCAGTGGGTCGAATCGGAGGTAATAGCTCGTCGCAGCCTGGCAGCACCCGAACCACTTCAACCCTATACACTGTGGGTGGCATCAGATTACCGTGGAACATGGGGTTGCCCGGTTAAACGATTCTACCCTTGGCGACATCGACCAACTCGCCGCCCACAAAGTGCAAAAGAGTGTAAGGAACATCGGCGGCGCCTTGCGAAAACATGCAGGGCATCAGGGATGCCCAGTCAAAGGCAAGGATATGAAGTCATCGGCCGAGAGGCTTCGTTACCGTGATGCCGTCGAGCTTGGCTAATCTCGAGGCACCGCCAATGGCGGGCATGCAACTGACGGAGGGGCCGCTTGCTGGCGAGGTGCCGGCCGGCATACACCCGGGTGCATTAAGCTCCAATGCCCGTGCCGGCGCCGGAGACACGAATACCGCCTCCGCCGGAGACACCAATGGCGCCGCCTGCGCGCTGTGCGAGTTGCTGGCCGTGAAGCTGGGAACCGAGGGAGGCCCCTGTTGGCCGCCCGCAATCCACGTCGTCAGCCCATGAATCAACATAGGCATCATGCATGGCGTTGAGCTTCGTTCCCAGTTGTTGTTCCACTTGCTCTTGGACAAGCTCCGTAATCCGCGCCACTTGTGCCTTGAGTGCTTCAACCTCGCGCGACTGGCTTTTCGAGCTGGTCTTTTTCTCCATTCGCCCACCAGTGGTATATTATGACGACCATTTTGTGGACAAGCCTTTGCCGGCCACACGACCAGCTGACGTCGACTTACTGAGCTTATCCTTGTTTTTCATTACGTTCAACGCCCTATTTAAAGGGGTGTCGAAAGGGGAGCTCTGAGACGACCCCGCGCTACTGCTTTCGGTGTCCTGCGGAAGGAACGTGGACCATTTAGAAATATTTGGGATTAATTAGAATGCAACCATATGGAGCTAATTACGCGGGGGTGTATTCCTTACCAGAACAAGTTCAAGCGCCCTGATCTTCGGATCCGTGGTAAGCTCCTTTGTTACCGGATCCTCCTTGTACCGGGCCCTGAGAAAGTTCCTGGTCTTCTTGTCATGGTATTTCTCGAAGCGGGGCGGTAGGCCTTGCTCGGCACGCTCCGCGTCCTCCTTGTCCCATATAGGCTCCACCACTCTGTAACCGCCGGGACCGAGCTGGTGGACCCCTAAGTTCAACTTCCGCATTTCTTTCCCCCACTGACTTGATTCAGAGGTTGCGCTGCTCTCGCACTTGATCTTGAACTCCTTGTACTCATCTTCGCTCATCAAAGGATATTTCGCCTTGATCTTGTCTTAACTACCACCTTTGTCAATCATTGCCTTCACCGTGCTTCTCCAAGTAGACAGGGCCGTGCTCATCCTCGTGAGGGCGGTACTGTTCACTTTATTCCCTGAGAGGCGTGTGTTTGCAAACTCAACGGGGAACTTGTATTGTTCGTGCAGCTTCGTGAAGAGGAGGCTGCACAAATTCCCGTGGTCCTTATGCCTTAGGTTCTCGGTGTTGATCGAGACGGTGCTCCGGAGAATGCACCCGAGCTGAACCAAGTACCCCTTGACTACTTGTTTGGGCGCCGTCGGATTCCCGTCGGAGTCCACTTCAGTAAATTCCTCCCTGACGGTGCCGAGCACGTTCGGGCGCCGGTACTTCCGTTGCCTCTTCGGTTGGCTGCCATCTGTGTGTGCGCCGCCATCATCAGTGGTGGCATCCTCGGCGGCGCCATCAGTGGTGTCATCCCCGACGCCACTAGGTGTTGTGTAGTCAGGATCGGTGTCTTCCGCGGCGTCCTCATAGCGGTGATGTTCTTTCTCCAACTCCTGGGACAGCTCCTAGAAATGCTTGCCGCCCGAACCGCTGGCCTCATCGTTGTGGGCCATGTTTCGCTCTAGATAGGAAAAAAGTTTGGTCAAAAAGTTGGTTATTGTCAAGGAACAAGATCATGGTCTCATCATTTAGGGTTTGTCGACACCGAGGCATCCTAAAAGCTAAGCTTTTATTATTTAGGGTTTGTCGACGCCGAGGCACCCTAAAAGCCTAAGCATACATCATTTAGGTTCTCATCGACACCGAGGCACCCTAAAAGCCAAGGTTTCATCATTTAGGGTTTGTCGACGCCGAGGCACCCTAAATGCTAAGTTAAGTTTTCATCATTTAGGGTTTATCGATGCCGAGGCACCCTAGGTTGGGCCTAATCACTTGGCACTAATCACTTGGCTCTATTGCCATCTATGTTTGGTTTATCATCTAGGGTTTATCGATGCTGAGGAGAATTCTAAGTTGGGCCTAATCACTTGGCTCTATTGCCACCTATGGTTTAATGCAGCAAGAGTAAAGGGGCAGTTGATCCTACTTAATTAAGTACTAAGATACCCCGGCCCATGCATTAGTAGCAAGTACCCCATATGTCCAATTTTTAGCAAATTCATGCTAAAATTCACGGAAAATTTCAGCATGACCTTTGCTGAAAATAGGACATATGGAGTACCCGAATTTGCCGGAACGGAAGTTAATCGACATTCCGGCAAACTCAAGGGCCTCTCGGGGTACCTGCAAAATCATCACGACAGGAAGGGCCTCTCAAGGGCCTCAAGCAGCAGCGGCGTCTCCCAGGACCCCATTTTTATGCTAAATTTCTTTGAGCAACAATCAGAGTAGAAAATTCAGCATATTTCTATACAACAGCACTGTAAAGATGAAGAACAGTTCTACATCAGCCCATTTATATACAATAGCATCTTTGGTCATACCAATTTCTGAAACAATTCAAATCTGAACTGTATCTCTGGTCATACAAATTTCTGAAACAATTCAAATCTGAACTGTATCTTTGGTCATACAAATCTCTGAAACTATACAAATCTGAAATATATATTTGGTCATACAAATTTATGGAACTAATCAAATCTGAACTGTATCTTTGTTCATACAAATCTCTGAAACTATACAAATCTGTGGTCATACAAATTTACGGAACTAATCAAATCTGAACTGTATGTTGCGTAGGCACCACTACTGCAAGTGCCATACTACTGCAAGTGCTATACTACTGTAGGAAAGGAGGATCATCATACACATATATATGTATAGCAATTGACAGGAGCTTCATCATTTTTAGTAAAAACAATACATATATAGCAATTGGAAGCAAATAGATGTACACATAAGATAAAAATGTAGTGCTGAAAGTTTAATGCTTACAAAAGACTTGCTGAAATAGTGAAAAATATGGAGTCACCAAGCTGGCTAAGAAACACCCAAAATCCACTAGCAAATCCGAGATCTAATCCTGTTACACACATCATAACAATTTAAGATAATTAGGATAAGGATAGTAGGAAATGAAAAAGAAAGAGCTCAAAAAACAATCACAACAGAAAAATAATAAAAACCTAGTCCTAGAAGAAAATAAATCCTAAAAGAAAAGAAATCCTAAAATCCGGAGCAAGTCCTAGCAGTAGTAGTCCAACTAGATGGCCACCACTACTACTCTTATCACTAGAGTAAACAACAGTTGTGTGTTCAACATCTTTACTAACAGTAAATTGGTAGTACTCCATTATCTACTCCTGCAACTTCAACTACAATAACATCCTACAACTATTACAACAACATAAAACTACGATGCATCATCTTCCTACAACTACTCATCTTCAGCAGCAACAACATAAAATTCCTGTTTAGTTAAATTCATTTTAAACATCATTTGGACCAGAGCCCAATCCTTTCTTCTGCTTGTCAGTAGAACTATTGTTTCTTCAACTTCCGCAAAAATTGAACATCATATGAAGCATTAATCATAGGGGCGGCACTACGGGAAGCAAACGACCAAGGGGAGGAGAGGAAACTGAGGAGCATCTCACATCGGTCGCAGAGGAGTAGACGGCGTGGTCGGGGACGGTTCAACGGAGACGAATTTGACGACTACTCGACGGTGAGGCCGCGGTGGCCGGAGGTGGAAGAAGGCGCCAGTGTCGTAGAGGCGCCGGAGACCTTGCCCCGCGAGACAGAGAAGGGGTCGTTAGCTGCGCAGGCGGGGGGCAAGGGGA
>NC_041391.1:34170853-34171544 GCF_002162155.2 Triticum dicoccoides | reverse complement strand
TCGGGCAGCGGGGGTGAGTGCGCGGGGGCGCGGGGGCGGCGGGGGTGGAGTCCGGCGAGGGTCGGGGCGGCGGCGTCGTGGGTCGGGGCAGCGTGCGGGTGGATCTGGTGGCGAGGGAGAGAGGGTCGAAGGGGATCTGGCGAGGGAGAGGGAGGATAGCTAGGGGGGAAGCTTACTAATGGCGCACCACCCGTCGGTGCGCCATTAGAATTTTTTTATAATAGCAATGGCGCAGCCCCCGTCGGTGCGCCATTAGAAATCTTTTTTTAGATAGCAATGACGCAACCCCCGTCGGTGCGCCATTAGTATGTTTTTTTTCAAAAATGAATATGAATATGAAACAATAATATTTTTTATAAAAACAGTAATAATTGTTGTTTAACAACAGTTGTAGTCTACACTTTTTTTTAGAAAATGAATATGAATATGAAACAATAATAATTTTTTATAAAAACAGTAATAATTGTTGTTTAACAACAATTGTAGTCCACACTTTTTTTATTATTTTTTAGAAAATGAATATGAATATGAAACAATAATATTTTTTTATAAAAACAGTAATAATTGTTGTTTAACAACAATTGTAGTCTACACTTTTTTATTATTATTTTTTAGAAAATGAATATGAATATGAAACAGTAATATTTTTTTTATAAAAACAGTAATAATTTTTTTAAAAATATCATCAAAT
>NC_041391.1:34157676-34170720 GCF_002162155.2 Triticum dicoccoides | reverse complement strand
GGGGAGGGTGCGGGGGGCCGGGTGCTCGTCGGCGGCGGTGGAGCGGGGGAGGGTTGCAGTGGGTCGGCGGCGGCGGTTGAGCTAGCGGGGGAGGGTGCGGGTGGGATCGAGATCGAGATGGAGGGGGAATCGAGATCAAGATGGAGGGAGATCGAGATCGAGTGTCGTCATGAATTAAAGAAGTGCCCATGAAATTTAAAAATATTCATGATATCAAAAAGTGCCCATGAAATACAATCGAGAAATGAAGACTATGATTTAAATACAATCGATCTTAGCAAGCTATCTATTCACAATCTTCTTGTCCTTCTTTTTCGCAAATGGAGTTCTTCTGTGGAACGGACGTCCTTTAGGTAGGGTGGTCCTGCTTCTTCTTGTGGTGTGTGCTGCTACTTCATCGTCGTCGTCATGTTCGATCTTCGGGTAGCCGTACTTGTCGAAGTCTTTCTCATTGGCTACTCCATCCATTCCGATGATCTTCCTTTTGCCTCTCCTCACGACAACACGACTGGGCTTTGACGGGTCGGTATTGAAGAAGCATTGGTCCACTTGGGAAGCCAGTACCCATGGCTCACTTTTCGCGGTGACGTTTGCGCCCGCGGTCTTGGATTTGGCTTCGGGTATAACCATGGTGGTGAAATACCGGTCTTCCTTTAGGACGCTCTTGGCCCATCTGAAACGGAACATCGGGACCTTCTCTCCAGCGTAGCTCAGCTCCCAGATCTCCTCGATCCTTCCGTAGTATCTGTCCTTGTCTTTACCGGTGTAGGATTCCATCGTTACCCCGGAGTTCTGATAACCATCGCTCTTCATGTACTTGTTCTCGGTGTAGAATGTGTAGCCGTTGATATCATACGCCTCATAGGTCATCAGGTTGTGCTCGGTGCCCTGTGACAAGGCGAAT
The DNA here is from genome assembly GCF_002162155.2 of Triticum dicoccoides. Lineage (NCBI taxonomy): Eukaryota > Viridiplantae > Streptophyta > Magnoliopsida > Poales > Poaceae > Triticum > Triticum dicoccoides. Next base: position 34,169,816 of record NC_041391.1, on the reverse strand, counting down.
ATGAGTTGTTCTTCCGCGGAAGAATCCTCATGTAAAGGGTACAACAGAAACTTATGCTTGAACCAATGCGTGAAACATGAGTTGTGCTCTTTGATTATATCTCCGTCTGTCCTCTGTTGGCCTCGGTCATTGTACGTCTTCTCAATAAAGGTTTTGTGCTCTACCACCCAAGGATCGAGCACGTCTATGTGTTGTAGCGCGACTAGGTTTGCTCTTTCAAAGTCGGTGAGTCGACCCTCGAAGTCGACATGCATTTCGCGGCGACCCTCATGGTGACCCCATCCAGCGAGCCTGCCGAGGTGCCTGTTGACGGGCAGACCAACGGGGTTCTCGATGCCTAGATAATTCGTGCAGTAGGAGATGCACTCTTCGGTCAGAAAGCCCCTGGCTATACTTCCCTCTGGGCGTGACATGTTGCGAACGTATCCTTTGATGACACCATTCATCCTTTCGAACGGCATCATGCTGTGCAGGAACATCGGCCCGAGTTGGATGATATCCTCCATGATATGGACCAGCAGATGCACCATAACGTCGAAGAATGCGGGTGTTAAGTACATCTCAAGCTCGCATAGTATCACCACGATCTCTTCATGTAGCCTTCTGAGTTGCTTCACGCCAATCGACTTCCGAGAGATGATGTCGAAAAAGTTGCATAGGCCAAATATCATTTCACGGACGTGCGCGTCCATGATCCCACGGATTGCAACTGGAAGTATCTGCGTCATCAGCACGTGACAGTCGTGAGACTTCATCCCGCTGAACTTCTGCTTCGCTGGATCTAGGTATCTGCTTATCTTCCCTGCGTAACTGTAAGGAAGTTTTACTCCTACGAGGCAGGTGCAAAACTGCTCGATCTCCTCCTGACTTAGAGTGAAGCACGCGGGAGGGTAGTCATTTTTCCGGTCTTCTTGGCCTTTTTGCCTTTGCGACGACTTTCTGTGTCCTGCTTCGCCTCATCATCATCATCATCATCATCATCATCATCATCATCATCAGCGTGAAGCTCCTGCCTGATGCCCATTGATTTCAAGTCTGCCCTTGCTTTCGGCCCATCTTTGGTCCTCTCTGGCATGTTGAGCAGGGTACCAAGTAGACTCTTGCACACGTTCTTCGTGATATGCATGGCATCAAGGCTGTGAGGCACACGGTGGATCTTCCAGTACGGCAAGTCCCAGAAAACAGACCTTGTTTTCCATACCTTCAGCAGCGGCTCTGGCGCCTTTCGCTTCTTTCCCGGCTCTGGCGCCTTTTTCTTCTATCCCGGCAGTGGGCAATCTTTCCAATTATTCAACAACTCATCTATTTCCTCGCCGCTCCTCGTACGCGGGCGTCTTCGGGGTTCGGTTTCACCATCGAACAGATCCTTGCGTTTCCTCCACAGGTCATCATCGCGAAGCCACCTTCGATGTCCCATGAACACGGTTTTCGAAGGCCCGGGATCTCTATCTAGCTGGCGATACGTTGTGTCATCCATGCACCTTACGCATCCAGAAAATCTGTGGACTATCTGCCCCGCGAGATATCCGTAACCGAGATAGTCGTGCACCGTCGTGAGCAGTGCGACTCTCATAGGGAAATATTCGTTCTCTGCGGCATCCCACGTATTGGCTGGCATTTTCCACAGCGTGTCTAGCTCCTCTTTCAGCAGCCCCAGATACAGATTGATGTCGTTCCCTGGTTGTTTCGGCCCTTCAATTAGCATACTCATGTGAATGTACTTCCTCTTCATGCACAACCAGGGGGGAAGGTTGTACATTCACACAAACACAGGCCAGGTGCTATGTGTGCTTCTCTGGCTGCCAAATGGATTGACTCCATCGGTGCTCGCGCCCAGCACGATGTTCCTTGGATCCTTCCCAAATTATGGGTATTTGAAGTTCAACGCTTGCCACTGGCTCGCATCCTTAGGGTGACTCAGCATCTTGTCTTTTTTATTTATCTCCGGATCATTTCCGTCATCTTCCCGCTTTTTCTCCTTCCTATCCGCGTGCCAACGCAGGAGCTTTGCTACCTTAGGGTCCGCGAAATACCGCTGCAGACGAGGAGTGATCGGAAAGTACCACACCGATTTTCGAGGAGCTTTCTTCCTCTTCTTGTATCGAGTGACGCCGCACACCGGACATCTGGTAGACTCCGCATGCTCGTCCCGATAAATGATGCAATTGTTCATGCACACATGGTGTTTCACGTGCGGTAAATCCATAGGACACACGATTTTCTTTGCCTCCTCGAAACTGGTCGGGCACTGGTTCTCCTTGGGAAGACGTTCGTGCCAGAATGACATGTTCTCGTCGAAGCATGCGTCGATAATTTTGTGTTTTAACTTCATCTCCAGAGCCATGAGCGTTACTTTCAGGCAGGTATCCTCGGGCCTGCATCCCTCATACAATGGAGTAAATGTGTCTATCTCCAGTTGATCTAGCTTGGCTTTCTCTCGGGCGGCAGGACTTGCATTATCCGTCTGCTAGAGAAGCAGCTCTTGAATATGAGGGTCCTGCACCCAGCCTCCATCGTCGTCTGCTCTGGCATCTTCATCTTCATGATCATGCCCTTCGTCTTGATCTTCCTCATCATCATGTACGGCATCTTCTACATGATGACTGTGTACAGCATCACCATCGTGATCATGTCCTAGAGATTCTTCATCTTCTCGCCCGCCCTCGCCGCGGTGGTTGTCTTGTTGCCCTTCCTCATTTCTTGCCCGGCCCCCATGGACGACTTCATAGTCATCTTCATCACCTTGCCACCAATAGCCATCCATGAAACCACGCAAGAGTAGGTGGTCCCGCACCTGCCTGGAATCCGGGTCCGCAATAAGGCTCTTCAGCTTGCATCTTCGACACGGACATCTTATCTCCATCTTGTTCTTTTGAAGCATCTTGGCCTTCGCGGAGCTCAATAACCTATTCACAATGCCTTCGGTCATCGTGCGGACCATGGTCGCCTGCGGGGTAGAGCAAAACGATATTTTAGAACCAACAAAAAATTTGGCATGACCTTCCCTAAAAATAGGACCAAAAAGAATGCATAGTGCCAAAATTCTCGCCGAAACGGAAATGAATCAACATTCCGGCAAAATATTGGCAACTATCGCATTTCAAATACCGGTACCTGCAAACACAAACATATATGCAACACCACAAATATATGCAACACCACAAACATACATAGATCTAGCTAGGCCACAAAAAGTGCATGTGCACGTTGTTGGCGGGAGCTAGGGAGAAAAAAAGTAGATCTACAACATGAAGATAGCTTTCCCCTTACTTACCTATAAAAAAAGGTAATTTTGTTGGGGAACATAGCAAAAATTCAAAATTTTCCTACGTGTCACCAAGATCTATCTATGGAGAGACTAGCAACGAGGGGAAGGAGAGTGCATCTACATACCCTTGTAGATCGCTAAGCGGAAGCGTTCAAGTGAACGGGGTTGATGGAGTCGTACTCGTCGTGATTCAGATCACCGATGATCCTAGTGCCGAACGGATGGCACCTCCGCGTTCAACACACGTACAGCTCGACAATGTCTCCCACGCCTTGATCCAGCAAGGAGAGAGGGAGAGGTTGAGGAAGACTCCATCCAGCAGCAGCACAACGGCGTGGTGGTGATGGAGGAGCGTGGCAATCCTGCAGGGAGAGGAGGAGGTGTCACGGGAGGGAGGGAGGCGCCAAGGGCTCAGGTATGGATGCCCTCCCTCCCCTCCACTATATATAGGGGCAGGGGAGAGGGGGGAGGCGTAGCCTTGCCCCTTCCTCCAAGGAAGGGGTGCGGCTAAGAGGGGGGAGGAGTCCATCCTCCCCAAGGCACCTCGGAGGTGCCTTCCCCCTTTAGGACTCTCCCCTTTTTCCTATATCTTGGCGCATGGGCCTCTAGGGGCTGGTGCCCTTGGCCCATGTAGGCCAAGGCGCACCCCCTACAGCCCATGTGCCCCCCCGGGGCAGGTGGCCCCACCCGGTGGGCCCCCGGGACCCTTCCGGTGGTCCCGGTACAATACCGATGACCCCGAAACTTGTCCCGATGGCCGAAACAGGACTTCCTATATATAAATCTTTACCTCAGGACCATTCCGGAACTCCTCGTGACCTCCGGGATCTCATCCGAGACTCCGAACAACATTCGGTGACCACATACAAACTTCCTTTATAACCCTAGCGTCATCGAACCTTAAGTGTGTAGACCCTACGGGTTCGGGAGACATGTAGTCATGACCGAGATGTTCTCCGGTCAATAACCAACAGCGGGATCTGGATACTCATGTTGGCTCCCACATGTTCCAAGATGATCTCATCGGATGAACCACGATGTCAAGGACTCAATCAATCCCGTATACAATTCCCTTTGTCTAGCGGTATGGTACTTGCCCGAGATTCGATCGTCGGTATACCGATACCTTGTTCAATCTCGTTACCGGAAAGTCTCTTTACTCGTTCCGTAACACATCATCCCGTGATCAACCCCTTGGTCACATTGTGCACATTATCATGATGTCCTACCGAGTGGGCCCAGAGATACCTCTCCGTTTACACGGAGTGACAAAATCCCAATCTCGATTCGTGCCAACCCAACAGACACTTTCAGAGATACCCGTAGTGTACCTTTATAGCCACCCAGTTACGTTGTGACGTTTGGCACACCCAAAGCACTCCTACGGTATCCGGGAGTTGCACAATCTCTTGGTCTAAGGAAATGATACTTGACATTAGAAAAGCTTTAGCATACGAACTACATGATCTTGTGCTAGGCTTAGGATTGGGTCTTGTCCATCACATCATTCTCCTAATGATGTGATCCCGTTATCAACGACATCCAATGTCCATGGTCAGGAAACCGTAACCATCTATTGATTAACGAGCTAGTCAACTAGAGGCTTACTAGGGACATGGTGTTGTCTATGTATCCACACATGTATCTGAGTTTCCTATCAATACAATTCTAGCATGGATAATAAACGATTATCATGAACAAGGAAATATAATAATAACTTATTTATTATTGCCTCTAGGGCATATTTCCAACAGTCTCCCACTTGCACTAGAGTCAATAATCTAGTTCACATCGATATGTGATTAACACTCAAGGTCACATCCCCATGTGACTAACACCCAAAGAGTTTACTAGAGTCAATAATCTAGTTCACATTTACCATGTGATTAACACTCGATGAGTTCTAGGTTTGATCATGTTATGCTTGTGAGAGAGGTTATAGTCAACGGGTCTGAACCTTTCAGATCCGTGTGTGCTTTACAAATCTCTATGTCATCTCCTAGATGCAGCTACCACATTCTATTTGGAGCTATTCCAAATAACTGTTCTACTTGGAGCTATTCTAAATTGTTGCTCCATTATATGTATCCGGTATCTCTACTCAGAGCTATCCGGATAGGTGTTAAGCTTGCATCGACGTAACCCTTTACGATGAACTCTTTTACCACCTCCATAATTGAGAAAATTCCTTAGTCCACTAGTTACTAAGGATAACTTTGACCGCTGTCCTGTGATCCATTCTTGGATCACTCTTGTACCCCTTGACCGACTCATGGTAAAGCACACTTCAGGTGCGGTACACAGCATAGCATACTGTAGAGCCTATGTCTTAAGCATAGGGGACGACCTTCGTTCCTTTCTCTCTATTCTGCCATGGTCGAGCTTTAAGTCTTAACTTCATACCTTACAACTCAGGCAAGAACTCCTTCTTTGACTGATCCATCTTGAACACCTTCAAGATCACGTCAAGGCATGTGCTCATTTGAAAGTACTATTAAGCGTTTTGATCTATCCTTATAGATCTTGATGCTCAATGTTCAAGTAGCTTAATCCAGGTTTTCCATTGAAAACACTTTCCAAATAACCCTATATGCTTTCCAGAAATTCTACGTCATTTCTGATCATTAATATGTCAACAACATATACTCATCAGAAATTCTATAGTGCTCCCACTCACTTCTTTGGAAATACAAGTTTCTCATAAACTTAGTATACGCCCAAAATCTTTGATCATCATCAAAGCATACATTCCAACTCCGAGATGCTCACTCCAGTCCTCAGAAGGATTGCTGGAGCTTTGCATACTTATTAGCATATTTCGGGATAGACAAAACCTTCCGGTTGTATCACATACAACCTTTCCTCAAGAATCGTCGAGGAAACAATGTTTTGACATCCTATCTGCAAGATTTCATAAATAATGTAGTAATTGCTAATATAATTCCAACAGACTCTTAGCATCCTACGAGTGAGAAAGTCTCATCGTAGTCAACTCCTTGAACTTGTCGAAAAACATCTCAATGACAAGTCAAGCTTTCTCAATGGTGACACTTACCATTACTGTCTGTCTTCCTTTCAAAATCCATATGTACCTAACAGCCTTACGACCATCAAGTAGTTCTTCCAAAGTCTACACTTTGTTTTCATACATGGATCCTCTCTCGGGTTTTATGGCCTTGAGCCATTTATCGGAATCCGGGCCCACCATCGCTTCTCCATAGCTCGTAGGTTCATTGTTGTCTAGCAACATGACTTTCAAGACAGGATTACGTACCACTCTGAAGTAGTACGCATCCTTGTCATCCCACGAGGTTTGGTAGTGACTCGATCCGAAGTTTCATGATAACTATCATAAGCTTCCACTTCAGTTGGTGTACGTGCCACAGGAACAACTACCTGTGCCCTGCTACACACTTGTTGAAGTGACGGTTCAATAACCTCATCAAGTCTCCAACATCCTCCCACTCAACTTTTCGAGAGAAACCTTTCCTCGAAAAAGGACCCGATTCAAGAAACAATCCATATTGCTTTCGGATCTGAATTAGGAGGTATACCCAACTGTTTTTGGGTGTCCTATGAAGATGCATTTTATCTGCTTTGGGTTCGAGCTTATCAACCTGAAACCTTTTCACATAAGCGTCGCAGCCCCAAACTTTCAAGAAACGGCAACTTAGGTTTCTCCAAACCATAGTTCATACGGTGTCGTCTCAACGAAATTATGTGGTGCCCTATTTAAAGTGAATGTGGTTGTCTCTAATGCCTAACCCATGAACGATAGTGGTAACTCGATAAGAGACATCATGGTATGCACCATATCCAATAGGGTGCAACTATGACGTTTGGACACACCATCACACTATGGTGTTCCAGGCTGTATCAGTTGTGAAACAATTTCCACAATGTCTTAATTCTGTGCCAAACTTGTGATTCAGATATTCATCTCTATGATCATATCATAGATCTTTTATCCTCTTGTCACGACGATCTTTCAACTTCACACTGAAATTACTTGAACCTTTCAATAATTCAGACTCGTGATTCATCAAGTAAATATACTCAACATCTACTCGAATCATCTGTGAAGTAAGAACATAACGATATTCACTGCATGCCTCAGCACTCATTGGACTGCACACATCAAAATGTGTTACTTCCAACAAGTTGCTATCTTGTTCCATCTTACTGAAAACGAGGCTTTTCAGTCATCTTGCCCATGTGGTATGATTTGCATGTCCCAAGTGATTCAAAATCAAGTGAGTCAAAACGGTCCATTTGCATGGAGTTTCTTCATGCATATACACCAATAGACATGGTTCGGATGTCTCAAACTTTTCAAAAATGAGTGAGCCCAAAGATCCATCAATATGGAGCTTCTTCATGCATTTTATACCGATATGACTTACGTGGCAGTGCCACAAGTAGGTGGTACTATCATTACTATCTTTTGGCATGAACATGTGTATCACTACGATCGAGATTTAATAAACCATTGATTTTAGGTGTAAGACCATTGAAGGTATTATTCAAATAAACAGAGTAACCATTATTCTCCTTAAATGAATAACCGTATTGCGATAGACGTAATCCAATCATGTCTATGCTCAACGCAAACACCAAATAACAATTATTTAGGTTTAACACCAACCTCTTTGGTAGAGGGAGCGTGCGATGCTTGATCATATCAAGCTTGGAAAAAACTTCCAACACATATCGTCAGCTCACCTTTAGCTAGTCTCCGTTTATTCCGTAGCCTTTTGTTTCGAGTTACTAACACTTAGCAACCGAACCGGTATCTAATACCCTGGTGCTACTAGGAGTACTAGCAAAGTACACATTAACACAATGTATATCCAATATACTTCTATCGACCTTGCCAGCCTTCTTATCTACCAAGTATCTAGGGTAATTCTGCTCTAGTGGTTGTTCCCCTTATTACAGAAGCACTTAGTCTCGGGTTTGGGTTTTACCTTGGGTTTCTTCACTAGAGCAGCAGCTGATTTGCCGTTTCATGAAGTATCCCTTCTTGCCCTTGCCCTTCTTGAAACTAGTGGTTTCACCAACCATCAACAATTGATGCTCCTTCTTGATTTCTACTTTCGCGGTGTCAAACATCGCGAATACCTCAAGGATCATCATATCTATCCCTGATATGTTATAGTTCATCACGAAACTCTAACAGCTTGGTGGCAATGACTTTGGAGAACCATCACTGTCTTATCTGGAAGATCAACTCCCACTCGATTCAAATGATTGTTGTACTCAGACAATCTGAGCACAAGCTCAACAATTGAGCTTTTCTCCTTAGTTTGCAGGTTAAGAAAGTCATCGGAGGTCTTATACCTCTTGACATGGGCACGAGCCTGAAATCCCAATTTCAGCCCTCAAAACATCTCATATGTTTCGCGATGTTTCAAAAACGTCTTTGGTGCCTCAACTCTAAACCGTTTAACTGAACTATCACGTAGTTATCAAAACGTGTATGTCAGATGTTCGCAACAACCACAGACAACGTTTGAGGTTCAGCACACTGAGCGGTGCATTAAGGACATAAGCCTTCTATGAAGCAATGAGGACAATCCTCAGTTTACGGACCTAGTCCGCATAATTGCTACTATCAACTTTCAACTAATTTTTCTCTAGGAACATAACTAAACAGTAGAACTATAGCGTGAGCTACGACATAATTTGCAAAAACCTTTTGACTATGTTCAGGATAATTAAGTTCATCTTATGAACTCCCACTCAGATAGACATCCCTCTAGTCATCTAAGTGATTACATGATCCGAGTCAAACTAGGCCGTGTCCGATCATCACGTGAGACGGACTAGTCATCATCGGTGAACATCTTCATGTTGATCGTATCTTCTATACGACTCATGTTCGACCTTTCGGTCTCCGTGTTCCGAGGCCATGTCTGTACATGCTAGGCTCGTCAAGTTAACCCTAAGTGTTTCGCGTGTGTAAATCTGTCTTACACCCGTTGTATGTGAACGTTAGAATCTAACACCCGATCATCACGTGGTGCTTCGAAACACGAACTGTCGCAACGGTGCACAGTTAGGGGAGAACACTTCTTGAAATTGTTGTAAGGGATCATCGTATTTACTACCGTCGTTCTAAGCAAATAAGATGTATAAACATGATAAACATCACATGCAATCAAATAGTGACATGATGGCCATCATCACTTTGCTCCTTTTGATCTCCATCTTTGGGGCTCCATGATCATCATCGTCACCGGCATGACACCATGATCTCCATCATCATGATCTCCATCATCGTGTCTTCATGAAGTTGCCTCGCCAACTATTACTTCTACTACTATGGCTAACGGTTAGCAATAAAGTAAAGTAATTACACGACGTTTAAGTTGACACGCAGGTCACAAATAAATAAAGACAACTCCTATGGCTCCTGCCGGTTGTCATACTCATCGACATGCAAGTCGTGATTCCTATTACAAGAACATGATCAATCTCATACATCACATATATCATTCATCACATCCTTTTTGGCCATATCACATCACATAGCATACCCTGCAAAAACAAGTTAGACGTCCTCTAATAGTTGTTTGCATGTTTTACGTGGCTGCTATGGGTTTCTAGCAAGAACGTTTCTTACCTACGCATGAACCACAACGTGATATGCCAATTGCTATTTACCCTTCATAAGGACCCTTTTCATCGAATCCGATCCAACTAAAGTGGGAGAGACAGACACCCGCCAGCCACCTTATGCAACTAGTGCATGTTTGTCGGTGGAACCGGTCTCACGTAAGCGTACGTGTAAGGTTGGTCCGGGCCGCTTCATCCCACGATGCCGCCGAATCAAGATAAGACTAGTAACGGCAAGCATATTGAACAATATCGACGCCCACAACTACTTTGTGTTCTACTCGTGCAAAGAATCTATGCAATAGACCTAGCTCATGATGCCACTGTTGGGGAACATAGCAAAAATTCAAAATTTTCCTACGTGTCACCAAGATCTATCTATGGAGAGACTAGCAACGAGGGGAAGGAGAGTGCATCTACATACCCTTGCAGATCGCTAAGCGGAAGCGTTCAAGTGAACGGGGTTGATGGAGTCGTACTCGTCGTGATTCAGATCACCGATGATCCTAGTGCTGAACGGACGGCACCTCCGCGTTCAACACACGTACAGCTCGACAATGTCTCCCACGCCTTGATCCAGCAAGGAGAGAGGGAGAGGTTGAGGAAGACTCCATCCAGCAGCAGCACAACGGCGTGGTGGTGATGGAGGAGCGTGGCAATCCTGCAGGGCTTCGCCAAGCACCTACGGGAGAGGAGGAGGTGTCACGGGAGGGAGGGAGGCGCCAAGGGCTCAGGTATGGATGCCCTCCCTCCCCTCCACTATATATAGGGGCAGGGGAGAGGGGGGAGGCGCAGCCTTGCCCCTTCCTCCAAGGAAGGGGTGCGGCTAAGAGGGGGGGAGGAGTCCATCCTCCCCAAGGCACCTCGGAGGTGCCTTCCCCCTTTAGGACTCTCCCCTTTTTACTATATCTTGGCGCATGGGCCTCTAGGGGCTGGTGCCCTTGGCCCATGTAGGCCAAGGCGCACCCCCTACAGCCCATGTGGCCCCCCGGGGCAGGTGGCCCCACCCGGTGGGCCCCCGGGACCCTTCCGGAGGTCCCGGTACAATACCGATGACCCCGAAACTTGTCCCGATGGCCGAAACAGGACTTCCTATATATAAATCTTTACCTCCGGACCATTCCGGAACTCCTCGTGACGTCCGGGATCTCATCCGAGACTCCGAACAACATTCGGTAACCACATACAAACTTCCTTTATAACCAAGCGTCATCGAACCTTAAGTGTGTAGACCCTATGGGTTCGGGAGACATGTACTCATGACCGAGATGTTCTCCGGTCAATAACCAACAGCGGGATCTGGATACTCATGTTGGCTCCCACATGTTCCACGATGATCTCATCGGATGAACCACGATGTCAAGGACTCAATCAATCCCGTATACAATTCCCTTTGTCTAGCGGTATGGTACTTGCCCGAGATTCGATCGTCGGTATACCGATACCTTGTTCAATCTCGTTACCGGCAAGTCTCTTTACTCGTTCCGTAACACATCATCCTGTGATAAACCCCTTGGTCACATTGTGCACATTATGATGATGTCCTACCGAGTGGGCCCAGAGATACCTCTCCGTTTACACGGAGTGACAAAATCCCAATCTCGATTCGTGCCAACCCAACAGACACTTTCAGAGATACCCGTAGTGTACCTTTATAGCCACCCAGTTACGTTGTGATGTTTGGCACACCCAAAGCACTCCTATGGTATCCGGGAGTTGCACAATCTCATGGTCTAAGGAAATGATACTTGACATTAGAAAAGCTTTAGCATACGAACTACATGATCTTGTGCTAGGCTTAGGATTGGGTCTTGTCCATCACATCATTCTCCTAATGATGTGATCCCGTTATCAACGACATCCAATGTCCATGGTCAGGAAACCGTAACCATCTATTGATTAACGAGCTAGTCAACTAGAGGCTTACTAGGGACATGGTGTTGTCTATGTATCCACACATGTATCTGAGTTTCCTATCAATACAATTCTAGCATGGATAATAAACGATTATCATGAACAAGGAAATATAATAATAACTTATTTATTATTGCCTCTAGGGCATATTTCCAACAAATTTCACTACTTAATTTTGATGAATCTATAAAAAAAAGGGAGCTAGGGTAGGTGTGGCTGTCCAAAATATCTTGTTGGGGTCCCAGGTTAGTAATGGCGCACCACCTGCAAATGCGCCATTAGTAACCCTGGTTACTAATGGCGCACCTGCAGGTGGTGCGCCATTAGTAGTTTTGCAAAA
>NC_041391.1:34151404-34157265 GCF_002162155.2 Triticum dicoccoides | reverse complement strand
CACACACACACACACTAATGGCGCACCGTGTCATAGTGCACTATTACTAGTTTAAACTAGTAATGGCGCATTGTGACACGGTGCGCCATTAGTAGTTTTGCAAAAAATAAAGAATACAGTACTGGTGCACTCTGTGGCTGGTGCGCCATTACTAGTTAGAACTAGTAATGGCGCACTTCGCTCGGATGCGCCATTAGTATGTATGGAAAAATGAAAAAAATATATTACTAGTGGCGCATCTTATGTCTGGTGCGCCATTAGTGTCTTCCACACTAATGGCGCATCACCAAATGGTGCGCCATTAGTATATAGTAGTGGCGCACTACTTCTCTGGTGCGCCATTAGTGTCCATCCCATCTATAGCCCTTTTCCTAGTAGTGACACCTCGTAATCCTTAGTCTGATCTGGCAGAATCAACACTGGCGAGGTAACCAAACGTTTCTTCAATTCTTGAAAACTGGCCTCACATTCCTCAGTCCAAATGAACTTGGTATCCTTCTTCAATAACTCAGTCATAGGTTTTGCAATATTTGAGAAATTCTCAATGAATCTCCGGTAGTATCCTACCAGTCCAAGAAAACTCCTGATCTCTCCAACTGTCGTTGGGGCTACCCAATTTGTCACGGTAACAACCTTGGTGGGGTCTACTGCTATACCTTCTCCGGATATAACACGTCCGAGGAATCCAACTTCCTTCAACCAGAATTCACATTTGCTGAACTTGGCGTATAACTGGTGTTCTCTGAGCTTCTCCAAAACCAAACACAAATGCTCCTTATGCTCCTCTTCGTTCTTTGAGTAGACCAAAATATCATCAATGAACACCACGAAGAACTTATCCAGAAACTCCATAAATACTCTGTTCATCATGTTCATGACATAGGCAGGTGCGTTCGTCAGACCAAATGACATAACGGTATACTCGTACAGCCCATACGTGGTGGTAGAAGCCGTCTTAGGTATATCCTGCTCCCGGATCTTCAACTGATGGTATCCTGATCGCAAATCGATCTTGGAAAATACCTTCACTCCTTGCAATCGGTCAAACAGGTCATTGATCATCGGCAGTGGGTACTTGTTCTTGATTGTTACTGCATTCAAGCCTCGATAGTCAACAACCATTCTTAATGATCCATCTTTCTTCTCCACTAGAAGTACTGGCGATCCCCAAGGCGAAGAACTTGGGTGAATATAGCCTTTATCCAGTAACTCCTTAATCTGAATCTTAATTTCCTCCAAATCCTTTGCTGGTATCCTGTATGATCTCTTGGATATCGGCCCTGTGCCTGGCAAAAGCTCAATCGAAAACTCGATGTCTCTATTCGGTGGCATGCCTGGCAACTCCTCTGGAAATACGTCAGGGAAATCCTTCACTACTGGTACTTCCTCCTGCACAACTCCTGATAAGGAATTTACGTACATCCTCTTCGGCTCATGCCTTGATACATACCTTATCCTTTTCCCTTCTGGGGTAGTAAGCAAAATCGACTTACTGGCGCAATCGATGTTTCCTCCATACATCGATAGCTAATCCATACCCAGAATCACATCCAAACCTTGAGATTCCAAAATGATTAAGTCTGAGGGGAAAACATGCTTGCCTATACTCAATGGCACTTGAAGACATCCTCGACTGGCCATATACTCTACTCCTGGTGAGGTTACTAGCATGGGTGTTCCTAGAACCTTGGTGGGCAGTCTATACTTATCCATAAATCCCCTTGATATATATGAATGCGATGCACCAGTATAAAAAAGAACGAGTGCAGTAAATGACTTAACCAAAAACATACCTATTACTGCATTTGGCTGGGCTTCAACCTCCTCCACGCTAACGTGGTTCACTTGTCCTCTGTTGAAAGGGTTCGACTTCTTCCCATAGCTTCCAATGCCATTCCCATTGTGGCCTTCAGGACATTCATTGGCGTAATGTCCAGTCTTCTGGCACTTAAAACAAGTGACTTGACTCAGATCTCTCTTGGCTGGTGTTGAGGGGTTCGTACGGTTCTGGCCATTACCTCCTCCATTCCCGTTACCATTCTTGGAACCATTATGGTTGTGTGAGCTACCACCTCCATGGGTATGCTAGAACTGTCCTCCCGACTTCGGGGTAAAACGTGGCTTTTGCTGAGCTCCAGAATTGTACTTCCCTTGTCCATACTTCCTCTTGCGGTTTTCAATCTGCTGCTGCTTCCCTTCAATCATGAGAGCATGGTCTACCAACTCCTGGTAGTTGTTGAAACTTGCTACCATCAACTGCATGCTCAACTCATCATTCAGTCCTTCCAGAAACTTCTCTTGCTTAGCTGCATTTGTAGCAATCTGGGGCGTAACGTGCTAGTTTACTGAAATCATCCACATACTGGCCAACTGTGCGTCCTCCCTGACATAAGTTGCGAAACTCACGCTTCTTTCATGGACATAGCTCCTGCTGAAACATGAGCGGTACGAAAAGCCTGCTGAAACTGATCCCATGTGACATTATCTACTGGATAGGTGGCTGTGAAATTCTCCCACCATGATGCTGCGGGTCCCTCAAGCTGATGTGCGGGAAATCGCACCTTCTCCGCATCTGTGCATCCTGCAGTGGTCAACTTCCTGCCTGTATTGCAAAGCCAATCATCTGCAAATATAGGCTCGGTGCTACTGGAAAACACCGGCGGATTTAGCCTAAGGAAACGGGTTAAGTGATCAACAGGTGTTGTTGTTCCCCTGATTCTGATTCCGGACTAGTATCTGCATCAATGCATTCTACTGCTGGATCAACTGGGTGAACTCCGGTGGGAAAGCAAATCCGTTGTCACGTCTCGAAGGCATCTGAGGGTTTAGAAAAGATGAGAATACAGAATAGAATGATGTCTAGAGGGAAAACACTACCCATATGCACATGAGACAAATTTCAACCAAAACACTTCATTCAAACAAGCAAGGGCATACAACGGTCTATCTATCGTTACAAAAGTGCTCGGCCTAATCTAGATACATGGGGGAATACTACTACTGTTATGGTGGTCGACTAGAAAAACTGCTCCGATGAAGACTCCATGATATCTGCGCCAGCTTCATCAACATAGTCATCATCACTATCATCCGGGTCTGGGTCAGTGTCGTCGATGATGATGTAGTTCTCAGGACGAGTGCAATCTTCGTCTTCTCCAGTGGCTGGAAATCCCATAAACACTCTTAGCTTCTTCTTCAGATCTTCATTCTTCTCGACTAGCGTTGCTATTTCCTCCTCATATCCATCGCGTGTAGACTTGAGTTCTTCCTCCAACTCTGTGATCTTGGTCATGGCCTTCTTCAGATCCATCATGCCTGCACACATCTGGTTCTCCTGGCGTCGAATGTTCTGGTTTAATTCCTGGATGAAAGCTGCAATTGATCTATCCTTCCTGGTGCTGATCATCTCCCATTGCTCGTCTCGGCGCCCACAAATCTGGTAGGTAGTATCCTTAAGCTCCATGCGGTAAACTTCTCCAATACGTCCCATGGTGATGTGGGCTGCCATGCTCTTTCCTAGGCTCCAGGTTGGTGCATCAAAGGAAAACTCTATAGGCTCAGTGACGGGCATGAACGTCCTTCCTGGAACTTGAACTTGAATCATCCAGCGCTCCTCTTCAGGTAAAGTGGCGTTGTAGGTTCCGGTGAAGCTTGGTACTCCGATCTTCAGGTACTTGGTAACTTCCTTCAGGTGTCGTCCATAGGGTGTATCTTCATCCGGTTGCATGAACTTGTTCCTTGCATCCGCCATCCTAAAAGAGTAGAAAAGATGAGGAGTCAGAAAAGAGAAGAGAGAGTAGTGATCTAGGGCTTTTAGCTTAGTGGCCGTGTCCTACAGTCAGCGTGTGCTCTAATACCATCTTGTAGTGACCAGACCTTAAACAGTCTAATCTCTGTGCATCAGTGTCATCCCTGGATCAGTAATGCTGACACGCACAGTACTCGAAGGATTTATAACAGAGTGGCAATCACACACTTATTACATCGAATGTCTCAAAAGAGAGCTTATTACAATAAATATGGCTTAAGGCCATCTAATAACGATAACAGCGGAAGGCTTGGAAGATAAGTGAGTCCATCAACTCCAACGGCATCACTGAGTATAGAACCACGATCCTAAGGCATCTTACTCATCGTCTAAAAAGTCTGCAACATGAATGTTGCAGCTCGAAAACGGGTTAGCACATGGTATATGCTGGCAAAGTAACACACAGAGAGTAATGAAAGAATAAAGCTATACTACATGCATATTTGGCTGGTGGAAAGCTCTATGGTTACAGTTTTGCATAAAGCCAATTTTTCCCTACTGCAAAGGAATAAATTTTATTTAACTATCATGGTGGTTGTTAAACATTGAGAATGGTTGACAACATCCTCAATCCCAATTAGGTAACATCATTATCAAACAAACCCAACAATATTAATTATAGTAGCATGATGAGATTCACATGATAATCCAAGTACTAGATACTCAAGATGTCCATAACCGGGGAGACGGCTAATCATGATTAGTTTATACACTCTGCAGAGGTTTGCGCACTTTTCCCCACATGACTCGATCTCCTCCGTTGGTATCCTTGCACTACATGGTGTTTGAGAAACAGATGACCGAGACATAGTCTTTTAGAAGCGCTAGCACCTTACGATGGGTAGACATGTCCACCTACTTTCCCGTACATCTGCTAGTCTACCATTGTAAGAGTTCGCACGACTTAATCAACTATGCTAGAGCCCATAATAGCATGTGGCTGCACACGGAAGTTTCTAGCATGAATAATCTCATGATCCCTTTGAGCCTGGGTGGCGGTCAAAAAACAAACAGGTAATCCTGGAATACCCAGGTACCTCAATCCACCCAGATGTGTACTAAAGTTGCCACCTTAAATAAACCATTAATTAACAATCTCACATCTTTCATGGATACACTCACCAAATCCACGTCTACTAGCATAGCATGGCATAATAAGCAAACGTAGAAGTAACTCCCAAGGGTTTGATAATAAAACAGGTAATAGGTACTACCTTATCTACTTCCCAGAACCCACATATTAATCAGATCCTAATCATGCAATTGTTTGGGGATTGATCTAATGCATAAAAACTGGGTAATAAAGAGGTATGATCAAAGTGTTACTTGCCTTGCTAATGATCCGCGAAACCTAGGGATCCGAAGTAGCAAGCAGCGCAATCCGGGTACTCTATCGCAAGCAAACAAACAAACAAGCATACAATAAGTACTCATCTCATGCACAGGTAAAACTCAAATAAGAGATCTAACCAGAAAATTCAACTTAAGAACTACGGTTTCCAAAAAGAATCAAATCGAACGAAGAAACAAAACTCAAACGGCGAAAGAAACAAGCTTTGTTTACTAATCCGGACCTAAGTCAAATTTTACAATAGCAAAAACATGTTTGAGTAGATTATTCGGAAAGAGGTTTTCGAGACGAAACTCTAAGCGCTTGAATCGCCTGATTCCGATAAATGAGCGAAAAGTTATGCTAAAACGAAAATCGGATCATAAATCGCGATAAAAAAATCACGGAATAAATCCGAGAAAAAGAAAAACGACGAACGGATTAACGAACGAACGTTCGTTATCTGGATCTAAACGATGAACGCGTTCGTTAAGACGAACAAACGAGCGAACGCTCGCTAATTAACCTAAACCGAAAAAAACCGATCTAAATAATAAAAAAACGAATCTAAAAAAACCGAATGAAAACCGGCGAAAACCGAACGGTTTTCTTGGAATAACCGGTGGCGGGTCAACCTCGGTGGCGGCGGTCGGCGGTGGCGGCGGCTCCGGCGAACGGTGTCGGCGGCAGGCGGGGCTCGGGGTGGCGGCGTCGGCGGCTTCG
>NC_041391.1:34137504-34150990 GCF_002162155.2 Triticum dicoccoides | reverse complement strand
AAGGCGGCGGCGGCGGGCGCGGGGCTCGAGGCGGCGGCGGCTAGGGTTTCGGCCCCGGGGCGGGCCGGCGGCTTATAAAGGCCCGGCCAGGCGGAGTCCTGGCCGGTTACGACCCGTAGTCGGTTCGAAGTTTTTTTTAAAATAAATATCGCGCAGAAAAACAAACGAAAGAAATACTAAACAGACTCCAAAAATCCCAAAATAAATTTTCCCCGGCTTCTAAAATCAAGCCGGTTTAGATGAACATTTATTTGGAGCCTAAATGCAATTTTGGAAAACACGCATTTTTCCTAAATTTAAATAAAATAGCCAGAAAATCCAAAATAAAATCTTATTTGATTTTTTATTAAATCCTCAATATTTCTTTATTTTGGGAAAGTCATTTTATTCCCTCTCTCATATTTATATAATTGAAATAATTGAAGATAAAATAAATAAAATGAAATGATCCTATTTCTAAAATTTGAGAAAACTCAAATATGAAAACATTGAAATCCCCAACTCTCTCCGTGGGTCCTTGAGTTGCGTAGAATTTCTAGGATCAAGGCAAAATGCATTAAATATGATATGCAATAATGATCTATTTGTATAACATTCCAAATTGAAAATTTGGGATGTTGCATTCATGGTCAAAGTACTGGAATTGCCATCATCAAAAACTGAAATTGCCATGCTCTACAAACTAAAATTGCCATATGGCAACTTTTGTTTAAGCACCATGGCAACTACAGTGTAAACATCATGGTAACTTTGGGCAAAAAAAATTCGTCGAAACATATCAACATGGGGTCTAGTTTGGAAGATCTCGTCGAGACGGAATTAATGGTGAAAACGGATTTTTAATTCGCTTTTTTTAATTAGGAGATAAAACATTTTAAGCCAAAAACTAAAAAAATTTCTGCTGATGTCATCTGTTTATACGTGGCAAAATGAGTGGTGATGGGGGCGTGTGGGCGATGTGCAAACGCCCACATGTGTGGGTGCTAGTTTTTCCGTAAACAAATGCCTGGTGAGGCTGACGGCTATGCATTCTTCTTGGAAGGTTGTGATCTGGAAAACTGCTGACGTTGTCAACGCAAATGTTGGATCAACTAATTAAGATGATGACAGGAGGGATGACGCTAAACATGCAAGTTGATAATTGTATGATTGTTCATTTTTGCATCCAGAAACCCATTATTGTTCTCTTTTGCTTCTAGAAACTCATTGTTCTTTTTTTTGTTATTCTAGAAACTCAGCGTTCATGGGAGTGGGATAATGCGATGCCACCGGTTACATGTGTGTGTCAACGGTAAACCACATCAAGGCAGCAAGGGATGTTGAATCGGTCAATTTTGTCTATGTGAAAGAGAGAGCAACACAACGAACAACACTCGAGGCAGAGACGAGGCGATTCGTTCGGGCCGAGGGTTCACCGATCGCCTCTGATTTGAACAAAACTAGCTGTGTGACCCGCGCATTTGTGCGGCTAGATTTACTATCTGTTGTACTGTGATCTATTGCAAACTACCATTTGATTTATATTTCAATGTTGTATTAGTATCAAAATATTTCATAATATAAATGGTGATTGTAAAAACCAATGCTTTCTTAGGTATTTGATGGAGTGAGCATTTTGTTGCCGACAATGATATTTTGTTGTCTAACAACAACAATGAAAGACAGATGGCACTGAGACCCGCCATTCATTCAAAATCATAGAGTTTATATTAATCTTTGACCTTTTTTATTTTACTCCTCATCCTTTGTGTCCATCCCGCTTCTATAACATTTAGAGGAACTTACCTCGTAATTAAATATAAGTATGTATGAGGTATATACATTCAACTCCTTGCTTACAAATTTAAAGGAAATATTGAATTAATAAATTGTGAATTGTACTACTCCCTCCATCCGATGAAGAGTGTACATTTGACTGAAAAATTTGTCCAGAAATGAGTGTACTTCTATCTTCTCAATGCAATTTGAAGTTGAAATTTTTTCTCTCTCATCAGTAATCAAGACCAACAACATTCTACACATGGGCTTCTTAATTTCTTCATGCACTTAGCTCATTAGGGGTTGAATAATTAAAAAGGAGAGAGATGATGGCTGGCACCTTTCCAATGCATTTGTTTACTCTACTTCATAATTTGTCCAAAAATATCTATATGTACACTCTTCATCGGACCGAGGGAGTAACTCATATTAGATTTCTACATGTACTATTTACTTCTAAATGCTTCGAGAAATGATGTGGTACTCAAATTGCCTTAGTCATACCAACAATGTAATTACCAGATTAAATTCATAGATAGACTTGCAAGAAATATCAATTCTCACTTAGTATCATCAAAAGTTTCCCTCTATTGTCATCCACGTGTTCTTATGGAGATTGATCCACAAATTTTTAACATAACCGAAACATCTTACTACATAGTTCACATGATCTTTTGCTCCCAACCTCTGCTCTTAGAGCCAAAATATAGCTTTGCTTTATTAACTCAAATGATATATGCTATTTTACACATGTGTACCAGGTTGGCATCGAACAGCCATTTTTTGGCATGATCATATGGATGTCCTATACACGGTTTAGATACATGCATACCCTTTTTTTTGTTTTTTCAAGTGTATATACCTTTGCCATTTATTTTTACATTGCCAGACTTCTGCACGTTGATATATCTAAGAATTTGAAAGTGCGTTATATCGACTAGGGGGGGGGGTGAATAGGCGATTTTTACAAATTCGTCACTGAGGAATTTCTAGGTGACTTCTAAACCTTCACAGACTTGGTAACTCGGCAATCCACAATTCCTCTTGGATGCTCATACCATAACACCTAACCATCTGGAGGATACACAGTTCTCAATGTAACAAGTGTCGGTTTCACATAGGAACAATCTCTTTAGTGATGCTCAATCACTTTGGGTTGTAGGTGTTTGGGTTTGGGTTTTGGGTTTTCCTCACTTGATGATTTTCGCTCAAAGTCCTCAGAGGATGGGATGCTCTCAATGACAAGTGTCAGTTTCTCTTGGAGCAGCCAACGAGCTAGTGGTTGTAGGGGGCGGCTATTTATAGCCTAGGGAGCAGTCCGATATGATAAGGCATTGCCCTTTTAATGATAAGACCGTTAGGTGGGTAGATATTTTGCATAGAAGGTGCATAGCATAGCAACGGTCGGAAATATGAGGTTCAAATTCCTCAGGGCTATCATGTTTCTCACTGTGTAGGCAATCCGCACTGGCGAATTCCTAACTCCTCAGTTAGAACAAATTCCTCAGAGACCAAAAGATCTTCGTCTCTGTCACTGAAGAAATTGATTGAACTGATATGAGATTTCCAATGGCTTCACTCGAAAGGATTGCGTAGGTATAGGATTTTGAGATGAGCATCACATGGAAATCACTTTCCTTAGTATTACCTCGACCCCCTTTAACAGTACGGTATTTCCTAGGACGCAAGAAAGATAAAATGGAATAACGAAAACAAAAGTCTTCACGCTTCATAGTTCCCGCATGAATATCCAAGTCTTCAAGGTCACACAAATTTCTTCACTTTCAAAATCTTCAGGAGAACCAAAGTCTTCAGCTGAAGACATACATTTTTAGGGTTCGACTTTTTTTTCATAAATATCAAACTCCTCATCGAATTATAGAGCCTGTGTACACTCACAAACATATTAGTCCCTTAACCTATAAGTCTTCAATACACCAAAATCACTAAGGGGCACTAGATGCACTTACAATCTCCCCCTTTTTGGCGATTGGTGAAAAATAGGTTAAGTTTTCAATGGGGATAAACATATCAATTGAAAGTGCTAAGTATTGAGGAATTTGATTGCAAGATATTGAAGAAATCCCCATGAAGATGTGCATATTTGAGGAATTTGCTTTCGATAGCAGATGCACATTGTAGAGTAATATCATGGAGATCTCCCCCTATATCTTGTAATTCAGACACGCATTTAACATATTGTATGAAGAATTTGAAATACATGATGAAATATGGTGTCTGACGAAATTCAGCATGCGTGCATTAAGTACTTAAGGAATTAAGCAAGCAGAAAGTAGTCAAAAGTATCAGACCACCATAGGACTTAAGTTTACAACTCGGCAAATCAAACACATCAGAAGAACTAGAGTTGTAACTTAACAAAAAAACACCCATATAAGAGACCCGCTTGAAGACTAACTAAAATTTCTCCCCTTTGTCATCAAATGGCCAAAAGGGACGAAAAGTGAGGACTAACGCCCCCGAAGAATATCATCATGACGTTGATGGAGGAGCGCTAGCGTTGTTGGGGTCGTCCGTTGTTGTAGGGCTTGCCACAATGTCGTCCAAATCTTCAGCATCATTTGTCTCGCGCGATGAAGAATATGAGCTGAGGAATTTTGACCTTCTTGAATTTCTTTGAAGGTAGCTGAGACCAGTCAAAGTCCTGTTGGAAGTCCATCTTCTTGAGTTCATCATAAGTGTAGCTATGCGAAAGAATAGTCCTGGTGCGGTCGAAGACTTGATGCAGATAATGGTGATTCTTATTCACAGTGTTTTGAGTGACAGTCATGTTCTGAAGAATTGCACCAAACTGATGCTTGAACCACTTGTGATTTCTGTCCACCTTCTGATGAAGACTAAGCAGCAACTCACGATCAGTCATCACACGCGGAGCAGTTGCCTGAGGATATTGCTTTAAAGCATTGCAGCAGTGTCATGTGTGGCAGAGTCATCATATGTGGAGTAGGATGCTGCCTTTCGAAATTGACCATCCAAAGGATGAGTGCCTTCATCAATAATTGCGGCCTTGCCCTTCTCATCAGTCGAGGAAATAGTCCGTTTGAGGACTTCAATTAGGGTCAAATAACTGAGATGATTCTGAAAGTCAGCCTTGTAATGAATTGAAGTCCTTGATCTGATGAATTTCATGATCCAGGGAGCGTAAGGCTTCAACTCAAATGGTGAAAAAGTAGCATTGGCCAAAGTCCTCATGAAGAAATCATGATAGTTGATTGGAATACCATGCATGATGTTGAAAAGTAGATTCTTCATGATGCCAACAACTTCTTCTTCTTTAGAGTTGTGGCCCTTAATTGGACTGAGGGTTTTGGCTAGAATGCGATAGACAGTCCTTGGAACATATAGCAAATCCTTGATGAGGAAATTTATTCTTGGAGCTTGGCCAGCCTTCAAAGGCTTCATCAGCACTTGCATCAGATGATTTTGCAATTCAGGTTCTTTATATAGTTTTGGAGCGCCTTCAGTGGGTGGACTGACTAGGACGGCATGAAGCAATTCAAAGGCCGGAGCTTTGTGATGTGTATTTTCAGTCATCCAGTCCAGAACCCATGAATTCACGTTGTCAACATTGCCTGTCAGATGCAAAGTGGCATAGAACTGAAGAATAAGCTCTTCATTCCAGTTGTAGATATCAGTGCAGAAGTTGAGTATCCCTGCGTCATGAAGAACACCGAGGACTGGGGTGAAACATGGAAGAGACTCCATATCCACATGTGGAATTTGCATAAGGTCAAACACTTTATCCTTGTCAAACAACAGTGTTGAATAAAAATTGATCTGAGAAGCAGTCCAGAAACGCTTGCGGCGAAGGCGAGCAGAGTCATAAGGATTGAAATCAGAGAAGAAATGACGCTCAGCAAAGAAGTTATCAGCCTTGAACTTCTGCATGTTAACTTGCGCCCGTGGCGCCAAATAGGAAATGCCATGAGCTAGCAGCACATAAACCACGACAACACATGATGACTACAGTAGCTAAAGGTTTACCGTACCATGTGGTTCAAAAAATTGTAGCTAATTTTGAGATTGTGAATAATTTTTGAAAACAGGAACATATTTCGGAATTCGAAACATTTTTAAGAAAATTTTGAAAACAATTTCAAAGCAGGAACATACTTTAAATTTGTGAACAAAATTTTAAAAATATGAACATTTTTATTATTTCGAAACAATTTTGAAAACCATGAATATTTTTTGAAATTTCTAGATAACTTTTTTGAGTTTGGCAACAAATTTTGGAAATGGGAAATTTTCGGAGACCGCAATTTTTCTGGGAAAATTTTGGGATTTTCCTTCAAAAATGAACATTTAATGAAATTTTGGTTTTTTTGAATTCTGACCAAACTTTTGAAATTCTGACAATTTTTTTGGAATTATGACCAATTGGAATTATGAAATTTATTTATATATGTGATTTTTGACTAAAAAGTGTAATAATTTTGAAATTACGAACATAATTTCAAATTTTGGATCATTTTTTGAATTCCTGAATAAAATTGTGAAAAAGGAACATTTTTTAAAGTACCAACATTTATTGAAAACACGACCATATTTTAATTTGTGAACTAATTCTGAAAACATGATTTTCGAAGAATGCAGACAATATTTTAAATATCTGATTGTTTTTTTTGAAAGAGTAGAGTAAACTGGAAAAAGGAAAAAGGAAATATGAAAACGAAGAAGCAAGAGAAATAGATATATAAAATGTAAAGAAGAAAAACAAAAAGGGGAAACCCAGTAAAAAATTGTTTTAGGAACATTGGACCTTCTAGAAGGTTCCTATAACATTGTCAGGAACTAACATTGTTAGGAACCTTCCAGAAGGTTTACAAACCAGAGTCCTAGGGTCCTGTGGCACGTTCTAGCTGCTGAATGGGTTCAAAGAAGTTTGTGCATGGAGTTCATAAGCATGGGGTGACACAAGGTCAAGTAAGACTTCACTGAAACTGTTTGTATTGTACCTTTTCTATTAAATTCTGAACTGATGTGTCAGAACTATGATGACACAAGGCTTCATTAACAATTTTGTAATGTGTTTCCACAAAAGGTTTGCTACCTATTGAAATGTTGCCCCTCATTGATCTAATCCAAGATACATTACATCTTAATTACTGCACTTCTCCCATTTCTATTTCTTGAGTTCCTGTGTCCAAACAGGAGACTAACCTTGTAACACAAATAAAAAGTGGCACCCTCGAGCTCAATTTGCAGATAACTGGAAGCATGTCGACCGCCTCTCCCACACGAGGTATGTCCCATGGGATTCCCCGCCCACTACTAACTCCTTCCAGCCTTATCTCCTAGCGAAGCAACATCAAGTCGTTCTCCCAACCTTCTTCCTCCGAAAAATCTCCCATCAACCCCCATTGTCGACCGAGCATTGTTGCGCACCGACACAACTGCTAAATCCATCGCCGACACCCAAGAGATAATGCTTCGCGACCACCGCCGTTGCGGGTTGGAACCCACAACAACACGTTTGCCTTTTTTTAGAAAAGGAGGATGACCCCGGCCTTTGCATCTGGAAGATGCATGCAGCCATTTTTTTGATTATTCACAAAGACCTTACAAAGAGATACATCGATAAGTCTGAAGCCACCATCTTCTCAACATCTGTCGCTACTCCGATCTAACCGATGAAGGTGGTGCCGACAGTCTGGGCCAAATACTAAACAGACCTCGCATCATTTCCTAACATCTAAAACCCGAGGCCCCAACTAAGCCACCTACTGTGGGGCACTCACATGTTCCACGCCCTCTCAGAGGCTGCCGCCGCCATCTTTCACCGATCCATCTTCAGAGCATGTACCGGCACATCAATTGTCAGGCCTGCAGCCGACACCACCATGACTTCAGACAACGCCACCTCCCTACGCACGTCCATCACCATACATCCGTTGCCGAGACCCTGTTGCGCCACACCGCCGAGACTCCACATCGCCGACGCGAACAAGAAACGCCGCTCCACCAGTAAAACAGTAAAACCGTCCATTGGTCCCTCGATCCAATGCACACCTCCAAGAATGGCGCCCCCAAGGAGGAAACGACATGAGAGCGCCGCCATCATCCGATCAATTGATCAAGGGTTTCCCCCAGAGGTATCAGGAGGAGCTAGGAGCTTCACCTCGATGATGCCTTCAAGAAGGAAACGATGAAAAAGCGTCGCCATCACCGGCTCCGGCTACTGGCCGAAGACTAGGTTTTCACCCGGATCTGTCCCAAGTAATCCGGCCGACAACCCGTGCACCATCTTGACCGCCTACAAAGCCTCGGATCTAGCCGCCTAGATTTGGCGATCATCCGCAACAACACTTCCAGCGTGGGAGCCCTTGGCACACCGGCCACTGCCTGTGGGTGCCACCACTGGAGCCTGGGAGGAGGGCTGCCACCCCACCTCTCCAAACCGTGAGAGCAGTCAAGAGGGATCCCGCACGCTCGTCATCATCTCTGATCCAAACCAATCCGAAGACCAAGCCACTAGATCGCCGGTGCAGATTCGCCTTGGACAAGGACATCATCACGTTAGGCCGCCGCGGGCAGCCCGAGCTTCACCTGCCGCCACCTTCCAGGGCCGTCGCCCGGGATCCAGGCCGAATGTCGCCGCCTCCACCGGCCACGTTCCGCCGCCGCCAGAACTCTCGATGCTAGGGAATGATTGCGAGGCAAGGCGACACTATTGCAACAAGTACGACATGATGATGATCGACAGTCGGGACTCGCCTTGAGAATCTAGTATGTTGTGGTTGACGCCGAAGATGGCAACATGGATGATGCACCATGGGTCTCACCGGAGGTGCTTTGGGGCTTGTGTTGCAAAGGTACTCGCCATAGGTGCTTGCAACAAGGGTCATGCCGCAAGGAAGTACTCGCTGCTGGGGACTCATCAGATGTGCATTTTGCAACATGGGTCGTGTTGCAACAGGGTTTGCAACATGAGTCGCATTGCAACAAGGTTTGAAACAAGGATCATGTTGCGACTAGGGATGTGCAGAGAGGGACGATGACACGGTGGGAAGCGCACTGGACGGCTCGCGACCTAGCTGATCTTTGCCCCAGTCCGATGCGTAGCGTGAGCAAATTAAAATCGATGCAAGTCAATTGTATTTTTTTGTTATTTGCAAAGGATGTTTGAATCTGAAAGGTTCATGTGCACACATTTATTGTGCTATAGTGGAGCAGATATATGGTCTAATTGTTGGAAATAATACTAATAATAAATGCCAAAGTATTCCCATGAGGCTGGTCATTTCAGTGAGTAATTTAGACGAGTAGCGTGTATATGTTACTGATCTAAATTACTCCTTTGTAGAATCGCTTTTCATTGGGAAGTGCTATGTAACATACTCCCACCCACCCTTCCGGTTCAGAGGGCATAATTTAAAAGTCTTACCAACCAAGATAGATGGTGAATGATATAATTTTTCTAGTTTGCAAAAGTACTCAATTATTGCGCTCGTTTTTCTGAAATAATTATGTTTACCTGCATTAATTGCAATGCATACATGTGTGACGAATAAATGACCAAAAACATTTACATGCATTTGTGATTTTTCTCTTAATCCTTACATGGATCATTTAATGCACATTAAAATCTGAACATGTGATGGGAGCAATAAAAATGAGACTGATAAAACGAAAGTAATTTTTTTTGAGGTAAACCCTATAAATGAAAGGAAGGGAGTATTATGTTGCTCTATTTCTCCCTCTCCTCTTTAGTTACTTTGGACATCAACTGTTTTTCCTATATGGCAGACATGTTACTAACTATTATACTCCCCCTGTGAGTAGTCTCAGTTGGCCGATCCTTCAATCAAATGGCAGCATCGCCAGCATGCCACGCAACTTGGCTGGCCCTGTGTACCACTATATCTTCCCCAACTTATGTTGGTCGGAACGGTTCGCATCCATTTGTTTTTTCCTCAGCCTCCTCTCTTCTATCTTTCTCTATCGCCCAAAATGCCGCCATGGCCTGTGCCTCCCCGAGTGCCCCTCCTCTTTTCTCTTTCTCTCATGTACCTAGCTCATGGGCCTCTCCTTCCGGTAAGACCCCATGGAATGCACATGTCCCATGCTCGGGGGCTACCGTTTGACCCTGACCACCACTGCCACACTATCGATCAAAGGAGGGTGGCTACCACCAGCAGCAGGGGTGGTTACAAGAACAACACCACCGTCTGTTTCCGGTCACGACGTTGCTGCGAGCGGAGTAGCGCATCGGATGACGATGATGTGAGGTTTTGCCGTGTTGCCGCGGGACGCTGTCGAGCGTGGCCTTTTTCATCATTCGAGCAGTTGTGGGAGGCGCCAATGATGCGAGCTCGCCGGAGATGTTTATGTGGGTACCGGTATTGCCTGGTGGCGACAACTGGGCGCAATGTGGGTCATGTTGTGAGCACAACATAGATTATGTTGCAAAGCACTCATCGTGCAAATCTCTTAGCGCAACATGGCCCATAGTGCAACCTCTGAGTGCAACATGATCCATGTTCAAACCTCATGGATCGGATGGTTAGTGCATGATGGATCCGATGGATCGCGACCTGGCTGATCCTTTTAAAGATCGGCGCTAGAGAATACATGAACCGTACATGTGACAAACGGTCTGGTTTGGCATAACTAAGAAAAGCAAGCGAGGCCTTCGGAGTTGAGCGAGGGTATCCCATGTTTGATAGACTAAAAGTGGAAATACCTCTTATGATCATGAGACATTTCCATTTAGCTGGAACCAATGAAGAAATTTCTCCATACACAAGAGTGGTGCTGAGGGCATTTACTACTTCTTTAGGGATTGAATCATCGAAAGCCACAGAAAAAAGGCAAACGAATCTGCACAAAGGGAAGAAAAATGAACGAAGAAACACTCAACGCAAGCTGCTTCTTTGTCCTCCACCCTCAACGTGATGGCGGCAATTGGAGGATTGAGCTCAGAGCTGCTTGAAGCCGAAGCGCATGAGGAAGAAGCAGAGCCTCCCAACCAACACCACAGACTCCACCACCCACATCAGGTGGTACACCACCTGCTCGCATAGCACGGCCAGCACGTTCACGCGCGGCCGCCACCGCACGCGCGGCTTGCTCGGCATCTTACGCTTCCGTATCCACTCGCCCACCTTCCCGCGCGCCATCAAATCTTATCAATCCAAGTTGATCGAGTCAGATGCTTCTTCTTCTTTGTTGCTTGTTTGCTACAGCTCTGTACGTCCGACACCTCCTCCTTCTGGCCGAGCTTTATAGGTTGGCACCTAAATGAAAAAGATTCGAAGTCAGACGTACGCCTCTGCTGAACGAATGCCTCTGCTGAACCCCACGGCTGCGGGGTTTCCTGGAAACATTCCAATCTGAAGCGAAAGCTCAAAATGCTGACGTTGTGATGTATGGCTTGAAAAGTGGATCGGAGCAGTTTGCATTAACTAATTATTAAGATGTATTGTTAGTTAGTTAGGAGTAGTTAGTTAAGCTCATCATCGTTGTTTGATAGTGGAGTATGCCGCCGTGGTGCTCAAGCCAAATTTATTCGTTGATCGCTTCATCGTCTCTCATGTCTGCAAAACATTGTTTGACTCTGATGACAGGAGCGATGACGCTAACATGCAGGTGGTGGCTAACTGTATAATTGTTTTTGTTTGTTCTACAATAATGCAATGCTACGAGTTTTATATTTCAAAAAAGGACACTCTATTGAATCACTACTGGGAAATACGTAGCAAATCACTTTGCTTAGTACAACTCTAGGAAAAGACCGGGACTCCGCGATTGTCACCCTTTACCAAAGCTCTCAAAAAACTCGGCAAACAAAAATACTCGGCTTACACACCTGTTACCGAGAGCTCACGGGCGGCCCTGAAGAAAGAAGACACCACGTGCACTTGCCGCCCGCGATTGATGGCTCCGTGACCGTTCCGTTTTGCCGAATGTCGCGTGCCGAACGTTTGGCATATACTTTTTATAACAAAAATATAAAAATACATGAATCATTTACCGAGTTTTTTTTACAAGGCTCTCGACAAAGGCCTTATGATGATCCGAGGTATTGTCACATGACTTGTTTTGCCGAGAGGGATGATATGATCCTCTTGAAGAATAGCTATTGCCAAGAGCGATGATATGATCCCAGAATATAGCTATGTTAGTTTATTTTACTTTACGGAAATTTGCCAAGTGTCCTACACCTAGAGCTCGGGAAATGACCAGAATATATGAGCTACTCCCTCCGTCCAGAAATACTTGTCAAAGGAATGAATGTATCTAGACATATTATAGTTCTAGATACATCAATTTTTATCCATTTCCGCGACAAGTAATTCCGGACGGAGGGAGTAGATGATGCCATGTGGCCATGTTTCCTGAGTGCTACACTCGGCAATGATCAATGGATATAGTAGATGCTGCTCCGTGTCCTCTATGCCGAGTGCGGCACACGCCAAAGGTGCGGTCACCATTTTGTTAGAAAAGGTTTTGCAGCCAGTCCTGCAATAACACATATTGTAAACAGATGCACATATCACCATTCATATAGCATTTCACAAATATTCACATCATATGGCAATTGACACATAAGTATCATCAAACATATATCACAAGTTCATATTCTCAAAGACATATATCACAAGTTCATTGGCACATACACATTACAAAGTGCAATTTCTCACATACCATTAGAAATTCAGACACATTAATCACAAGTTCAGGGTTATCCAGAATGACATATAAAAAATACTTTGAATACCAATACAAAGGAATTACTATCCTACATTCTTTTGTAATTTCTATGATTAGAGGAATTTTGTAACAATTCTACACGATAGATTACTTTAACAAATTTTACTTTAGAGCCCTTAGAGCATGTGTACAACAGAACCCCTTAAACCCTTGATAAACATATGGGCGGATTACCCGGTCACAAAATGGCCGCCCAACTACTCCCCCATGCCAAGCCCAAATGTCCGGGTTGGTCCGACCCAAACCTAGCCCATATGTGGCAGATATGGGCTGTCTGGACATGCCTGGACGCGGCCGCCAAGTCAGACCGGCCGAGGCCTGCCCCATCCAACTCCACTTCGCACCACCCGAGACGAAACCCTAGACCAGCGTTGACCGCTCCGCTCACAATCCAGTCTGCTTTGATCCCCAATGTTCCTCTCACCACGCCATGATGGTCCGCTCTGGCAACGGATCCGACAACGAGTTTGACACCATCGACTGGACGTGCTTCTCTAGGAGGAATCCAGCCTTACCTAGGAGGTGAGGAGCTCGCCGTTCGAATTGATTTCCACCAGTCACAGATGGATAGGGGCTGGAGCTTGTGTTCCGCGCCTCCCCGGTGGTCCGGCGGCTTAGCCCAGGCTCTTCATGCCTATTGCAGTCCCTGCCAACACGCCGCATTCCGCGCACCTCACCTCCGGACCGGCCCTTGCTCTGACCGACTGCACTGGGAGCTCGTGCCTGCACCGCCAAGCCGCGATGGTGGCTCTCGAATGTGGGCAAAGGGCAGCTCGCCGTGCGACGCAACATGACGCGTGGATGGCGCACGACGGAGGCCAGATCTAGCCAGTCCGGCTGGAGGTCCGGGCAGTCCATGCGTGTCACACTGCCCTTTGTCTCAGAGGACAGCCTCCTCCGGCGATGCCATCCGCCATCCTTGACTATGGCGGACACAGATGCCCGCTGCCGCTGCAAAAATGGTAAGCATTGCGGCTCGGCATCGAGAAAT
>NC_041391.1:34135231-34137175 GCF_002162155.2 Triticum dicoccoides | reverse complement strand
TGGCGGAGGAAGGCCTCCTGATGGCCAGGGGCGGAGCCAGGCCCCGGGCACCTAGGGCCCAGGCCCGGGGCATGGCCTTTTTTCCTAGCTATTACCTAGATAGATTTTCGTATAGGCCCGGGGTACAACCCAGCACAGACGAAGGCCCAGGTCTGCTGGCTCACACCGATGACCGATCAACGCAGCTCTCCGCCACTGCATGCACGGGCACAATGCACGACCTAGCTCACAACCTCCAACGCTCGTGCGGGCGCGCGCGCCGCCGCCTCCCTGCTCGGCTGTTCCCGTTCCGCCCTCCCCAGTTCTGAGCAGCCCTGGTTGATTGGTTCCCTGCCTAGTCCCGTCGACCTGTGTGAGTGTGCAGCCCCAGCCCACAGCTGCTGGCTGGAGTCTCCGTCCATGGTATGTCGGCGGCCGCCCTCCTTGGGCCTCCTCAATCCCCAGCACGACAGCACCCCTCGACCGACTATGAAGCTCTTACCATGACACAGGTATTTGAAGGAGAGCTCCTTTTGTTTGTGTTCAATTTTGGGTCATGTGTCGTCTGGTATGTCCTCTGATGTGAGAATTTTAGCGTGCTTTTGCGTGTGTGATTCAGGTAACAGGAGGTGAAATGAGCAACGACATGAAGCAGTCAACCTTTCTCCCACTTACCAGATTGTAAATCAGGTATGTATCCTTTTTCTTTAAGAGATCGGATGTTTATTTTGGGGGAATGCTTGCGGAGCTTATGATTTTGCGGTGGAAATTTCTTGTTACTGTCTATGTTCTGCAATGTGGTGTTGTACTGAATATGTTGTTTGTGTGGGTAATGAAACATATGATAGATAGAAACAAAAGGGAAAGCTGTTTCAGTTACATTAGTGGGCACAGTTCACCTTTCGTTGTAATAGTTTGGTGTCTTGGGTGTATCAGTGTATGCATGTGTGTGTTAGTATGTCAGTATGGATGATTTAATCTTAATGAGGGTGTAGGAAAGTTTACCCCTCAGCTGGAAAAAAAATTTAGGCCCGGATCTTGCTTCAATCCTGACTCCGCCACTGCTGACGGCCAAGGTTCTCCGGTGCTGCCCATGGAGGACGACGCGGTGGTCGTGTGTTCTATGCTGATCGAATAAGATCCGATCAGAAGAAGAAAAAGAAATACTTGAACATCTTATGATCATGAGACATATACATTTAGCTGGAACCAATGAAGAAATATCTTTATACACAGGAGTGGGGCTGAAGGGCATTCACAACTTTAGGGATCGAACGCCTCGGAAAAATAACTTTAGGCACAAAAGAAAGAAAAATGAAGGAAAAACAGTCAACGCAACCTGCTCCTCCACCCTCAACGCCATGGCGGAAAGGGGAAAAATGGACTCAGAGGTCAGAGCTGCTTGAAGCCGAAGCGCATGAGGAAGAAGCAGAGCCTTCCCACCACCACCACCGACTCCACCAGCCACATCACGTGGTACACCACCTGAACGCGCTGGCCGCAACCGCAAAAGGGCCAACAAGAAGGCGCTAGCCCGGGACTTCGAGTGCGTACTAGTATCGTTCCCACTCCCGCTAGGCGCCCCGCTGGAGCTGCTCTAGCTCTTAGGCCAACTCCACCGCGCGACCCTATCCTGCCCGGCCCCGTCCGTTTGGGATAAAACGGACAAACGGGGCCGCCCAGGGGCAGACCCCATTTTACTTTTTCATCCGTTTCGTGTCCGTTTCACCCCATCTCTGGATCAAAGTTGGTCTCGTTTTGAGGCAAAAGCGGACATAGACGGACACTCTCTGACCACTCCTCGTCCGCCCGGTCCGCTTGCATGTGCTGTGTGGCTCGCTTGTCATAGAAATAGAAAAGGGCCCATCTGCCCCCCCATTTCCTCTCTCCTCCTTTTTCTCTTTTTCCACGACCATGGATTCATGCTTAGGGGCACAGGAGCAGACGCAGCGGCGGCGGGGCGGG
>NC_041391.1:34098735-34134462 GCF_002162155.2 Triticum dicoccoides | reverse complement strand
GGCGGACGCGTCGGGGAGCTTCGGGCGTGCACAGTGGCTGCCGGGGGCCGGCGCGAGCGCCGCAGGCGCGGGAGGTGGCGCGGCGTGGCGAGGGAGGTGGCGCACGGGGCGAGCGGCGGACGCATCGGGGAGCTCCGGGCGCGCACGGGGCGAGCAGCGGACGCGTCGGGGAGCTCCGGGCGCGCGCAGTGGCTGCCGGCGGCGAGCACGAGGCGGTGAGGCGCGGCGAGGGCGCGGGCAGGTGCGGCGAGGCGAGGAGTGCTTCGGCCGAAGCGTGGCACCGCACGGACGCCGTGGCGAGCGACGGGAGCACGGGCGTGCTAGCTAGTGAGGCGCCGCGTTCGCGTCCTTGCTAGCTAGCCAGCCAGCCGCCGCATTCGCGTGCGTGCTTGCTAGCTAGCTAGCCAGCCGCCGCGTTCGCGTGCATGCGTGCTTGCTAGCTAGCTAGCCGGCCGCTGCCGTGTGCGAGCGCGTGGGCTGCGGCGAGGCGGCCGCGGCGGATGGCGGCCGGCGGGGCACGGCCTGGGCACGAGTGCGGCGAATCCGGACAGCGCCGGTCCTCCTCGTCGACGTCGGCGGCGGTCGTCCGTAAAGTGTTCGATGAAATGTCTAAAGCAGAATTCAGCCGGACTTATTTTGGGTTGGGTTGGCCGCGGTGGGCGCCTCGATGGTGAGATGACCGCATGCGGACATGCATGTCCGTTTTTCTATCCCAAACGGACAGAATCCGGTCAAACCGGACGTCCGTTTGGGGTCGTGCGGTGGAGTTGGCCTTAGGCGCCGCCTCGCTCGGCAGTATGGGCTCGGACGCCCCGATCTCCTTGCTCCGGCGCTTGGCCGCCCCGCTCTCCTTGCTCCGGCACCTGGCCGCCGATTTCCTCGGCGTCGTACGCTTCCGTATCCACTCGGCCACCTTCCCAAGCACCAAGGTGCTAACAAGCCGCAGGATTTTCGACCTATTAGTCTTATTCACTGTTTTGCCAAGTTGGTGGCTAAGATTCTTGCGGCTAGACTGCAACCACTTATGAATAGGCTAATATCTCAATGTCAGAATGCCTTCATCAAAGGTCGAAGCATACATGAAGATTTTGTATATGTTCAGGCTTTAGCTAAAACACTTCGAGAGAAGAAGATTCCTGCTGTGATGTTAAAGTTGGACATATCAAAAGCTTTTGACTCTGTTTCTTGGGAGTTCCTGCTCAAACTTATGAGATTTAGGGGGTTTAGTCAAAAATGGAGGGACTGGGTTTCTTGCCTTTTTCTCTCGTCATCCACCAGGATCTTGGTGAACTCTTGCACCACGGAACAAATCATGCACTGTTGTGGCCTCAGGCAGGGTGACCCTTTATCCCCCCTCCTGTTTGTGCTTGTCATGGATTGTCTTGGCAGACTAATGGATCAAGCACAAGTGCACGGCATTTTGTTGCCTATTGGTAACCAGATCATCAAGCATAGAGCTTCCATTTAGGCTGATGATGTTGTCATTTTCTCCAAGCCTGACAACCAAGACATTTCTTCTATTGCTAGTGTTCTGGACTTATTTGGTAGAGCCTCTGATTTGGGCACCAACATGGCCAAAAGTAAAATTTTGCCTATTAGGTGCGAAGGTATTGACCTTACCATCATTCAAAACTCCCTTGGATGCCAAATTGATTCTTTACCCTGCACCTACTTGGGTATGCCACTTTCGGACAAGAGGCTCAAGACAATTTTCTTCCAAGGTTTGCTTGACAAGATTGCCAAGAAGTTAGCCGCATGGAAAGCTCGATGGATTACTTTGGCTGGTCGTACTGTTTTGGTCAGATTCGTGCTCTCTGCAATGCCTATTTTTCAACTTATTGCCGTTAAGCAGCCAAAATGGTTTATTAAACAAATCGACAAGATGAGAAGGGCCTTTCTTTGGGCTGGGTCAGATTCAGTTAGTGGTGGAAAATGCTTGATCAAATGGTCTCAAGTTTGCTCTCCTCTTGAGCTTGGTGGGCTACGTATACCTGATCTGATTTGTCAAGGAAGGGCACTGAGAGTTAGGTGGCTCTGGCAGAACGCCACTGATGGTGATAAATCTTGGCATGGGTTAACACTGCCAGTGGACAAGGAGGTTAAGGCCATTTTTGTGGCTAGTACTTCAATCAAGATTGGGAATGGAAAATCCTTCAGTTTTTGGCATGACCATTGGCTGCATGGTGAGATCCCCTCGGTTTCCTTCCCGTTACTTTACAAGCATTGTAATAGGCGCCAGATCACTGTCTCTGAAGGTCTCACGGATAATCTCTGGATTTGGCTCATCAAGCGCAATCCTGATGAGGCTGTTGTAAGAGAATTTGTTGACTTATGGCACAGATTACAAAGCTTCAACATCTCTGAATTGGAAGATGAAATTTGTTGGAAATGGACTGCGAATGGAATTTATTGCACACAATCTGCATACCACTTACAGTTTTATGGCAGAGTCAGCTCTCCTTTCTTGAACATCATTTGGCAGATCAAAATCCCCCCAAAAATAAAGATGTTTGCTTGGCTGGCTGTGCAAGGAAAGTGTCTTACGGCTGACAACCTTGCAAGGAGAAAATGGCCCCATGATCCGGTCTGCCCCCTCTGCAGAATTGGCCTCGAATCCGCTCACCACCTCTTTGCTGATTGCCCATTCACAGCTGGTGTTTGGGGTTTCTGCCTGACAAAATTTCAGTTTCCATTTGATGCTAGACCGAATGTCAGCGTTCCTTCCTTGCTTGACTGGTGTCTGTTGTCTCTGGAAAAATCCCTAAGCAGAGGAAGCAGGCCTTCTCCTCGCTGGTGATGGCTATTTGGTGGGGCATTTGGAAGGAACGAAATGATCGCATCTTCAACCATAAATTTTTCCCCTTTCTGAATATTTGTGATCAAATTGTACTCGAGCTGCGCACTTGGTGGACTGCCGGCCTCAAGGGTGCACAGTGGCCAGGAGATCACGGATAAGAGAGTTCTATTTCTGGCAATGTAATTTCCTTTTTCCCTTTTTCTCTTTCCTTTCTTTCACCTTGCACAGTAACTCTGTAACTAGCACCTTTTTGCCTTATCTTGAGGCACTCCCCTTAATGAATGAAAGCAGCGACCTGCCTGCATTTCGTAAAAAAAATGAAATCAATCCAAGCTGATTGAATGAACGATCTCGACAGGATCGAGTGAGTCTCGGTTGCTTCTTGTTGCTTGTCTAATACAGCTCTGCACCGCATGTCTGAAGTCCTCCTCGTCTGGTCTCGCCTGAGCTGTATATGCGGGGACGCCAACGCGGTGGGCGAGCTGATGATGCCGCCAGTCTGAGTGCGTAGACTGAGTAGTATCTACCGGTTCATAGATGGAAATGGATAGGAAGATGCGAAAACAAACGATAACACGAGCTAGACAGATGATTCCAGGTCAAACGGAGGCCTGGTCAGTAAACAAATGCCTGTTGAGGCTGACGGCTCTGGGGTTTGCTTGGAAGATTCTGATCTGGAAAACGGCTGACGTTCTGCTCAAATGTTGGATTAATTAATTAAGATGTCTCGTTAGTTAGTTATACTTAGTTTAGCTCCCCACGCATTTTTTTAGTTTAGCTCATTATTGCTGAGTATATGCCACCGTGGTGCTCAAATCTGAATTCTTAGGTTGGTCAATTGGTTAGTCATCTCACCCGTACTACACCATTGTTTGTTTGACTCTGATGATGACAGGAGGGATGACGTTAAACTTGCAAGTGGATAATCGTATGATTGTCCTTTTTTGCTTCTAGAAACTCAGCGTTGATGGGAATGAGATGATGCGACGCTACCGGTTACATGTGTGTGTCAACGGGGAACCACATCATGACAGCAAGGTGTTGATTGCGTCAATTTTGTGTGTGTATGTGAAAGAGAGAGCACCACAACTAACAACACTTCAAGGGAGAGGCGACGCGATTTGTTGGGGCCGAGGGTTGACCGGTCTCCTCTGAGTTCAACAAAGTTACACCGAAAGTGAAAACCAAGGCCTTCTTTGCAGGTAAAAACTCTGCTTCTTTGCAGGTAATTCTTCGTTGTAATGCATCTCTATTCCTAATGAAGTAGTTGGTGAATAGTCTTTATGGTTTATTTTTACTGTTTTTTTCGTCTCTCCTCCCACCACCCCCTCCCATTCTGGTCCGTCGATTTATTTTTCTCTCCACTCTTTATTACAACCAGAATTTTCCTAACGTATAAAAAATCACGGATCTAACTTCCTTAAATTATTCATATCAATCGATTCCTTTTATAGGTTCAATTTTTCTTAAGAAACAAATAACAAATTTTTAAGAAACAAATAATAGATTTGAATCTAACTTTCCTAACTTATCTAAATCAATCGATTTATCTCATTAGTAAAATTTGTTTTAGGAAACA
This sequence comes from Triticum dicoccoides, assembly GCF_002162155.2. Classification (NCBI taxonomy): domain Eukaryota; kingdom Viridiplantae; phylum Streptophyta; class Magnoliopsida; order Poales; family Poaceae; genus Triticum; species Triticum dicoccoides. The sequence goes on along the minus strand of NC_041391.1, from coordinate 34,130,086 downwards.
AATAACAGACACGTCACAAACTTTCTCCCAATAAATAGTTTCTTAACATTTGCAAACTTTCCTAATCAGACACGTCACAAACGGGTTGGTACTGATATCATGTTACCAAACAATAAAACCCCATTTGCATAGAAATCAGTTCAAAATCCTAATCTCTACTCCTAATGGAGTAGTTGGTGAATAGTCTCCACGGTTTATTTTTGCTGGGTTTTTTTCGTCTCTCCTCCCCCCCCCTCCCATCCTGGTCCATCGATTTATTTTTCTCTTCACTCTTTATTACAACCAGGACTTTCCTAACGTATAACAAATCACGGATCTAACTTCCTTAAATTATTCATATCAATCGATTCCTTTTATTAATTCAATTTGTCTTAGGAAACAAATAATTTGTTTTAAGGAACAAATAATAGATTTGAATCTAACTTTCCTAACTTATCTAAATCAATCGATTTCTCTCATTAGTGAAATTTATTTTAGGAAACCAATAACAGACACGTCACAAACTTTCCTCCCAATAAATAATTTCTTAAAATTTGCAAACTTTCCTAATCATACACGTCACAAACGGGCAGGTACTGATATCATGTTACCAAACAATAAAACCCCATTTGCATAGAAATCAGTTCAAAATCCTAACGTTCCTAAATTTTTACCTTTCCTTGATAACATCTAATATTTCCTATGTTTTCCACCTATTGAAGGAAATCACCCCTCCATCGATATTAGCATTTTTTGGAATGAGATCTCCGGGTTATGATTTTTTGCGATTCTTTCCAATTGTGACCTCTCCTTCCGCTCCGGCTCCTTCTCGCATAATCACCTGCACCACAGCCAGCTGACGCCACCCTAGACCTCTTGCCTCTCCACACCTTCTCCGCCACCTCCTCCTCGTACTCCGTTGACAATCCCTCCGCCACGTTTGTCCACGACGATGTCGAGGGCATGGCGCAACAGCGTACCAGTGGTAGAGCAGCGTATAGCAGCAGGAAGAAGCACGCAGCAGGCGAGGCGAGCGGCCAACGGTGGAGGGCAGAGATGCGGCCGGCGTGGCTGAGGGGAAATTTTAGAAAAAATAGCTCACAAATTTGAAGAAATTTTTTGAATTTCATAAAATTTCACGCATTTAAAAAATGAAAAATAAAAAATATAGAAAAAGGTAAAAAGAAACTGGGAAAGAAAATAAAAACCGAATAAAAAAAGTCAAGAAAACAAGGAAAGAAAAAATGGACAGAAGTTTTCCAAAACCGGCCGAAAGCTTCTGGAAGCTTAAGAAACCCGTTGGGTTCCTTCCGAAAAACAAATAGTGTCGCTGGCTCATTGCACGTACGAAGTGTCTGCGATCGAGAAAAAAAATAAAGAAATGGGGCTTGCACAGATGGGAGGGGGGTGTGCGCCGGCCGGTCGGTGAATGAGCTAGCAGCACATAAACCGCGGCAACACGTGATGACTACAGTAGCTAAAGGTTTACCATACCATGTGGTTCAAAAAGTTGTAGCTAATTTTGAGGTTGTGAATAATTTATGAAAACAGGAACATATTTTGGAATTTGAAACAATTTTAAGAAAATTTTGGAAACAGTTTCAAAACGGGAACATACTTTAAATTTGTGAACAATTTTTTAAAAAATATGAACATTTTTATAATTTCATTTTGTTTTGAAAACCATGAATATTTTTTGAAATTTCCAGATAACTTTTTTGAGTTTGGCAACAAATTTTGAAAATGGGAAATTTTCGAAGACCGCAATTTTTTTGGGAACATTTTGGGATTTTCCTTAAAAATGAACATTTAAGGAAATTTCGGTTTTTTTTGAATTCTGACCAAACTTTTGAAATTCTGACGATTTTTTTGGAATTATGACCAATTGGAATTATGCAATTTATTTATATATGTGATTTTTTCCTAAAAAGTGTAATAATTTTGAAATTACGAACACAATTTCAAATTCTGGATCATTTTTTGAATTCCTGAATAAAATTGTGAAAAAGGAACATTTTTTAAAGTACCAACACTTATTGAAAACACGACCATGTTTTAATTTGTGAACTAATTCTGAAAACATGATTTTCGAAGAATGCAGACAATATTTTAAATATCTGAATGTCTTTTGAAAGAGTAAAGTAAACTTGAAAAAGGAAAAAGGAAATATGAAAACAAAGAAGCAAGAGAAATAGATATATAAAATGTAAAGAAGAAAAACAAAAAGGGGAAAACCCAGTAGAAAAATGGTTTAGGAACCTTGAACCTTCTATAAGGTTCCTATAACATTGTTAGGAACTAACGTTGTTAGGAACCTTCCAGAAGGTTTACAAACCAGAGTCCTAGGGTTCTATGGCACGTTCTAGCTGCTGAATGGGTTCAAAGAAGTCGTGCATGGAGTTCATAAGCATGGGGTGACACAAGGTCAAGTAAGACTTCACTGAAACTATTTGTACTGTACCTTTTCTATTAAGTTCTGAACTGATGTGTCAGAACTATGATGACACAAGGCTTCATTAACAATTTTGTAATGTGTTTCGACAAAAGGATTGCTACCTATTGAAATGTTGCCCCTCATTGATCTAATCCAAGATACATTACATCTTAAACTGCACTTCTCCCATTTCTATTTCTTGAGTTCCTGTGTCCAAACAGGAGACTAACCTTGTAACACAAATAAAAAGGGGCACCCTCGAGCTCAATTTGCAGATAACTGGAAGCATGTCGACCGCCTCTCCCACACGACGTATGTCCCATGGGATTCTCCGCCCACTACTAACCGCTTCAAGCCTTATCTCCTAGTGAAGCAACATCAACTCGTTCTCCCAACCTTCTTCCTCCGAAAAATCTCCCATCAACCCCCATTGTCGACCGAGCATTGTTGCGCATCGCCGACCAACGAGAGATAAGGCTTCGCCACGACCGCCATTGCGGGTGGGACACAAAGACCTTACAAAGAGATACATCAATAAGTCTGAAGCCACCATCTTCGCAATATCTGTCACTACTCCGATCTAACCGATGAAGGGGGTGCCGAGAGTCTGGGCCAAATACTAAACAGACCTCGCATCATTGCCTAACATCTAAAACATGAGGCCCCAACTAAGCCACCTACTGTGGGGCACTCACAGGTTCGGCGCCCTCTCAGAGGCTGCCGCTGCCATCTTCCACCGATCCATCTTCAGAGCATGTACATGCACATCAATTGTCAGGCCTGCAGTCGACACCACCACGACTTCAGACAACGCTACCTCCCTACGCACATCCATCATCATACATCGTTGCCAAGACCCTGCTGCGCCACGCTGCCGAGACTCCACATCACCGATACGAACAAGAAACGCCAGTAAAACAGTAAAAACGTCCACTGGTCCCTCGATCCAATGCACACCTCCAAGAATGGCACCCCAAGGAGGGAACGATACGAGAGTGCCGCCATCATCTGATCAATTGATCAAGGGTTTCCCCCGGAGGTATCGGGAGGAGCTGGGAGCTTCACCTTGATGATGCCTTCATGAAGGAAATGATGAAAGGGCGTCGCCATCACCGGCTCCGGCTACTGGCCAAAGACTAGGTTTTCACTCGGATCTGTCCCAAGTAATCCATCCGACAACCTGTGCACCGTCTCGACCGCCTTCAAAGCCTCAGATCTAGCCGCCTAGATTTGGCGATCATTCGCAACAGCACTTCCACCGTGGGAGCCCTTGGCACACCGGCCACTGCCTTTGGGTGCCACCACTGGAGACTGGGAGGAGGGCTGCCACCCCACCTCTCCAAACCATGAGAGCCGTCAAGAGGGATCCCGCACGCTCGTCATCGTCTCTGATCCAAACAAATCTAAAGACCAAGCCACTAGATCGCCGTTGCAGATTCGCCTTGGACAAGGACATCACCACGTTATGCCGTCGCGGGCAGCCCGAGCTTCACCTGCCGCCACCTTCCAGGGCCGCCGCCCGGGATCCAGGCCGAACATCGCCGCCGCCACCGGCCACGTTCCGCCGCCGCCAGAACTCTCGACGCTAGGGAATGATTGCGAGGCAAGGCGACACTATTGCAACAAGTACGACAGGATGATGATCGACAGTCGGGACTCGCCTTGAGAATCTATTATGTTGTGGTTGGTGCCGAAGATGGCAACATGGATGATGTACCACGGGTCTCACCGGAGGTGCTTTGGGGCTTGTGTTGCAAAGGTACTCGCCATAGGTTCTTGCAACAAGGGTCATGCCGCAAGGGAGTACTCGCTGCTCGGGACTCATCAAATGTGCATTTTGCAACATGGGTTCTGTTGCAACAGGGTTTGCAACATGAGTCGCGTTGCAACAAGGTTTGAAACAAGGATCATGTTGCAACAAGGGATGCGCAGAGAGGGACGATGACACGGTGGGAAGCGCACTGGACGGCTCGCGACCTAGCTAATCTTTGCCCCAGTCCGATGCGTAGCGTGAGCAACTTAAAATCGATGAAAGTCAATTGTATTTTTTTGTTATTTGTAAAGGATGTTTGAATCTGAAAGGTTCATGTGCTACACATTTAATGTGCTATAGTGCAGCAGATATATGGTCTAAGTGTTGGACATAATACTAATAATAAATGCCAAAGTATTCCCATGAGGCTGGTCATTGTAGTGAGTAATTTAGACGAGTAGCGTGCATATGTTACTGATCTAAATTACTCCTTTGTAGAATCGCTTTTCATTGGGAAGTGCTATGTAACATACTCCCACCCACCCTTCGGGTTCAGAGGGCATAATTCAAAAGTCTTACCAACCAAGATAGATGGTGAATGATATAATTTTTCTAGTTTGCAAAAGTACTCAATTAGTGCGCTCGTTTTTCTGAAATAATTGTGTTTACCTACATTAATTGCAATGCATACATGTGTGACGAATAAATGACCAAAAACATTTACATGCATAGGTGATTTTTCTCTCAATCCTTACATGGACCATTTAATGCACATTAAAATCTAAACATGTGATGGGAGCAATAAAAATGAGACTGATAAAACGAAAGTAATTTTTTTGAGGTAAACCGTATAAATGAAAGGAAGGGAGTATTATGTTGCTCTATTTCTCCCACTCCTCTTTAGTTACTTGGGACATCAACTGTTTTTCCTATATGGCAGACATGTTACTAACTATTATACTCCCCCTATGAGTAGTCTCAGTTGGCCGATCCTTCAATCAAATGGCAGCATCGCCAGCATGCCACGCAACTTGGCTGGCCCTGTGTACCACAATATCTCCCCCAACTTATGTTGGTCGGAACGGTTCGCAGCCGTTTGTTTTTTCCTCAGCCTCCTCTCTTCTAACTTTCTCTATCGCCCAAACTGCCGCCATGGCCTGTGCCTCCCCGAGTGCCCGTCCTCTTTTCTCTTTCTCTCATGTACCTAGCTCATGGGCCTCTCCTTCCGGTAAGACCCCATGGAATGCACATGTCCCATGCTCGGGGGCTACCGTTTGACCTTGACCACCACTGCCACACTATCGATCAAAGGAGGGCGGCTACCGCCAGCAGCAGGGGTGGTTACAAGAACAACACCACCGTCTGTTTCCGGTCACGACGTTGCTGCGAGCGGAGTAGCACATCGGATGACGATGATGTGAGGTGTTGCCGTGTTGCCGCGGGCGCTGTCGAGCATGGCCTTTTTCATCATTCAAGTAGTTGTGGGAGGCGCCAGTGATGCGAGCTCGCCGGAGATGTTTATGTGGGCACCGGTATTTCCTGGTGGCGTCAACTGGGCGCAATGTGGGTCATGTTGTGAGCACAGCATAGATTATTTTGCAAAGCACTCATCGTGCAAATCTCTTAGCGCAACATGGCCCATAGTGCAACCTGTGAGTGCAACTGTGCAACATGATCCATGTTCAAACCTCATGGATCGGATGGTTAGTGCATGATGGATCCGATGGCTCGCGACCTGGCTGATCCTTTTAAAGATTAGCGCTAGAGAATACATGAACCGTACATGTGACAAATGGTCTGGTTTGGCATGGCTAAGAAAAGCAAGCGAGGCCTTCGGAGTTGAGCGAGGGTATCCCAAGTTTGATAGACTAAAAGTAGAAATACCTCTTATGATCATGAGACATTTCTATTTAGCTGGAACCAATGAAGAAATTTCTCTATACACAAGAGTGGTGCTGAGGGCATTTACTACTTCTTTAGGGATTGAATCATCGAAAGCCACAGAAAAAAGGCAAACGAATCTGCACAAAGGGAAGAAAAATGAACGAAGAAACACTCAACGCAAGCTGCTTCTTTGTCCTCCACCCTCAACGCGATGGCGGCAATTGGAGGATTGAGCTCAGAGCTGCTTGAAGCCGAAGCGCATGAGGAAGAAGCAGAGCCTCCCAACCAACACCACAGACTCCACCACCCACATCAGGTGGTACACCACCTGCTCGCATAGCACGGCCAGCACGTTCACGCGCGGCCGCCACCTCATAAGCATCGACAGGAAGGCGCTCACCCGAGACTTCGAATGCGCTGGTAGCGCACCGGCACCATTTTCCGCTCCCGCTCACGGCCGCATCATTGTTGTTTGATAGTGGATTATGCCGCCGTGGTACTCAAGCCAAATTTATTCGGTTTGTTCGCTTCATCGTCTCTCATGTACTGCAAAACATTGTTTGACTCTGATGACAGGAGCGATGACGCTAACATGCAGGTGGTGGCTAACTGTATAATTGTTTTTGTTTGTTCTACAATAATGCAATGCTACGAGTTTATATTTCAAGAAAGGACACTCTATTGAATCACTACTGGGAAATCCGTAGCAAATCACTTGCTTAGTACAACTCTTGGAAAAGACCGGGACTCGGCAATTGTCACCCTTTACCAAAGCTCTCAAAAAACTCGGCAAACAAAAATACTCGGCTTACACACCTGTTAGCGAGAGCTGACGGGCGGCCCTGAAGAAAGAAGACGCCACGTGCACTTCCTGCCCACGATTGATGGCTCCGTGACTGTTCCGTTTTGCCGAATGTCCCGCGACGAACGTTCGGCATATACTTTTTATAACAAAAATATAAAAATACATGAACCATTTACCGAGTTTTTTTTACAAGGCTCTCGACAAAGGCCTTATGATGATCCCAGGTATTGTCACATGGCTTGTTTTGCCGAGAGCGATGACACTCGCAAATAGCTATGTTAGTTTATTTTACTTTACGGAAATTTGCCAAGTGCCCTCCACCTAGAGCTCGGGAAATGACCAGAATATAGAAGCTAGATGATGCCATGTGGCCATGTTTCCGAGTGCTACACTCGGCAAATGATCAATGGATATAGTAGATGCTGCTCCGTGTCCTCTATGCCGAGTGCGGCACACGCCAAAGGTGCGGTCACCATTTTGTTAGAAAAGGTTTTGCAGCCAGTCCTGCTATAACACATATTGTAAACAAAGGCACATATCACCATTCATATAGCATTTCACAAATAACATTTCACATCATATGGCAATTGACACACAAGTATCATCAAACATATATCACAAGTTCATTCTCAAAGACATATATCACAAGTTCATTGGCACATACACATTACAAAGTGCAATTTCTCACGTACCATTAGAAATTCAGACACATCAATCACAAGTTCAGGGTTATCCAGAATGACATATAAAAAATACTTGGAATACCGATACAAAGGAATTACTATCCTACATTCTTTTGTAATCTGTATGATTAGAGGAATTTTGTAACAACTCTACATGATAGATTAATTTAACAAATTTTACTTTAGAGCCCTTAGAGCATGTGTACAACAGAACCCCTTAAACCCTTGATTAACATATGGGCGGATTGCCCGGTCACAAAATGGCCGCCCAACTACTCCCCCATGCCAAGCCCAAATGTCCGGGTTGTCCGACCCAAACCTAGCCCATATATGGAAGATATGGGTGTCTGGACATGCCTGAACGTGGACGCCACGTCAGACCGGCCAAGGCCGGCCCCATCCGACTCCACTCCGCACCACCCCAGACCAAACCCTAGACTAGCGTTGACAGCTCCGCTCACAATCCAGTCCGCTTCGATCCCCGTCGTTCCTCTCACCACGCCATGATGGTCCGCTCTGGCAACGGATCTGACAACGAGTTTGACACCGTCGACTGAGACGTGCTTCTCTAGGAGGAATCCAGCCTTACCTAGGAGGCGAGGAGCTCGTTGTTTGAATTGATTTCCACCAGTCACGAATGGATAGGGGCAGTAGCTTGTGTTCCGCACCTCCTCGGTGGTCCAGCGGCCTAGCCCAGGCTCTTCACACCTATTGCAGTCCCTGCCGACACGTCACATTCCGCGCACCTCACCACCGGCCGCACTGGGAGCTTGTGCCTGCACCGCCATGCCGCGATGGCGGCTCTCGAATATGAGGAAAGGGCAGCTCGCCGTGCTACGCAAGATGACGCGTGGATGGCACACGATGGAGGCCAGATCTAGCCAGCCCGGCTGGAGGTCCCAGCAGTCCATGCCTGTCACACTGCCCTTTGACTCAAGAGGACAACCTCCTCCACGATGCCATCCGCCATTCCTTGACTTTGGCGGAGACAGACGCCCGCTGCTACTGGAAAAATGGCAAGGCATTACGGGTCGGCATCGAGAAATCCGTTCTCTCAAGGATGCCACAACACTCGCCAGACTTGGAACAGCCGCCGGAGAGCCCCGCCCCCCCCTCGGCCGCACCATGAGGGGATCTTGGGGGAGGGGCGCGCACCGCCTGGACGATGATGCGGGAGCTGGCGGAGGAAGGCCTCCCGACGGCCAAGGTTCTCCGGTGCTGGCCATGGAGGACGACGCGGTGGCCGTGTGTTCTGTTCTGATCGAATAAGATTCACTCAGAAAAAAAAAGAAATATCTAAACATCTTATGATCATGAGACATATACATTTAGCTGGAACCAATGAAGAAATTTCTTTATACATAGGAGTGGGGATGAAGGGCACTTACAACTTTAGGGATCGAATGCCTCTAGAAAACGGCAAACGATTCTGCACAAAATAAAGAAAAATGAAGGGAAAAACAGTCAATGCAACATGCTCCTCCACCCTCAACGCCATGGCGGAAAGGGGAGAAATGGACTCAAAGCTGCTTGAAGCCGAAGCGCATGAGGAAGAAGCAGAGCCTTCCCACCGATGCCGCACCACCACCACCGGCACCGTTCCCGGCCGCCTTTCTAGGCGCCCGGCTGGCGCTGATCCAGCTCTCCGGTGCGGTCTCCCTTGGAAGTATCAGCTCGGACGCACCGCTCTCCTTGCTCCGGTGCCTGCCTGCCGACTTCCTCGACATGGTATGCTTCCGTATCCACTTGGCCACCTTCTCGCGCGCCATGAAATCAATCCAAGCTGATTGAACGAACGATCTCCACGCGATAGAGTATGAGTTGCTTCTTGTTGTTTGTCTCCTACAACTCTGCTGACGTTTGACCTCACACTCCTCGTCTGGCCTGAGCTTTATATGTTGCGACGCCAACTCGGTGGGCGCACGAGCTGACTCTGCCGCCAGTCTGAGTGGGTAGACTAGTACCTACCGGTTCATGGACGGAAATGGATAGGAAGATGCAAAAACAAATGATAACAAGAGCTAGGAAGACGATTCCAGGTCAAACGGAGGCCTGGTCAATAAACAAAGGACAACGCTAATGCCCACACGTGTGGTGGGAGCCAAACCCGACCACACGCCTTATAACATACGGACTACGACATGTCACCGCATGCATGCATGTGGAAATCTTTTAGGATTTTCAGTTTTTAAAATGTTTTATCTCTTAAATGAAAAAGCTGATTGAAGATCCATTTTCATCATTAAATTCCTCGCGACGAGATCTTCGAAACTAGATCTCATATCAATATATTTTAATGAATTTTTTTGTTAAAAGTTTTCATGTATGTTGCACATGAATTGCCATGATGTTTACACTAAAGTTGCCATGTTATATTCATCTATTTTCTTCCATATTAAAAAGTAAATTTTGACATATTATAAAACAGAGAATTAAGAAACTAGACTTGCCATGCACCATAAACTAAAATTGCCATGATACATGCAAAAAAATATTTTCATTGTAGCGACCAGACCTCAAACAGTCTGATCTCTGTGCATCAGTGTCATCCCTGGATTAGTAATGCTGACACGCACAGTACTCGAAGGATTTATAACAGAGTGGCAATCACACACTTATTACATCGAATGTCTCAAAAGAGAGCTTATTACAATAAATATGGCTTAAGGCCATCTAATAACGATAACAGCGGAAGGCTTGAAAGATAAGTGAGTCCATCAACTCCAACGGCATCACTGAGTATAGAACCACGATCCTAAGGCATCTTACTCGTCGTCTGAAAAGTCTGCAACATGAATGTTGCAGCCCGAAAACGGGTCAGCACATGGAATATGCTGGCAAAGTAACACATAGAGAGTAATGAAAGAATAAAGCTATACTACATGCATATTTGGCTGGTGGAAAGCTTTATGGTTACAGTTTTGCATAAAACCAATTTTTCCCTACTACAAAGGAATAAATTTTATTTAACTATCATCGTGGTTGTTAAACATTGAAAATGGTTGACAACATCCTCAATCCAATTAAATAACATCATCATTAAACAAGTAACATGATGAGATTCACATGATAATCCAAGTACTAGATACTCAAGATGTCCATAACCGGGGACACGACTAATCGTGATTAGTTTATACACTCTGCAGAGGTTTGCGCACTTTTCCCCACACGACTCGATCTCCTCCGTTGGTTTCCTCGCACTACATGGTGTTTGAGAAACGGATGACCGAGACATAGTCTTTCAGAAGCGCTAGCACCTTACGATGGGTAGACCTGTACACCTACTTTCCCCTACATCTGCTAGTCTACCACTGTAAGAGTTCGCACGACTTAATCAACTATACTAGAGCCCATAATAGCATGTGGCTGCATACGGAAGTTTCTAGCATGAATAATCTTATGATCCCTTTGAGCCTGGGTGGCGGTCCAAAAACAAACAGGCAATCCTGGAATACCCAGGTACCTCAATCCACCCAGATGTGTATTAAAATTTCCACCTTAAATAAACCATTAATTAACAATCTCACATCTTTCATGAATACACTCACCCAATCCACGTCTACTAGCATAGCATGGCATAATAAGCAAACATAGAAGTAACTCCCAAGGGTTTGATAATAAAACAGGTAATAGGTACTACCTCATCTACTTCCCAGAACCCACATATTAATCAGATCCTAATCATGCAATTGTTTGAGGATTGATCTAATACATAAAAACTGGGTAATAAAGAAGTATGATCAAAGTGTTACTTGCCTTGCTGAGGATCTGCGAAACCTGGGGATTCAAAGTAGCAAGCGGGGCAATCCGGGTACTCTATCGCAAGCAAACAAACAAACAAGCATACAATAAGTACTCATCTAATGCACAGGTAAAACTCAAATAAGAGATCTAACCAGAATTCAACTTAAGAACTCCGGTTTGCAAAAAGAATCAAATCGAACGAAGAAACAAAACTCAAACGGCGAAAGAAATATGCTTTGTTTACTAATCAGGACCTAAGTCAAATTTTACAGTAGAAAAAACTTCTTTGAGTAGATTATTCGGAAAGAGGGTTTCGAGACGAAACTCTAGGCGCTTGAATCGCCTGATTCCGATAAACGAGCAAAAAGTTATGCTAAAACGAAAATCGGATCAGAAATCGCGATCAAAAAAATCATGGAATAAATCCGAGAAAAAGAAAAACGACGAACAGATTAACGAACGAACGTTCGTCATCGGGATGTAAACGATGAACGCGTTTGTTAAAACAAACGAACGAGCAAACGCTCGCTAATTAACCTAAACCGAAAAAAACCGATCTAAATAATAAAAAAACGAATCTAAAAAACCCAAACGAAAACCGGCGAAAACCGAACGGTTTTCTAAGAAAAATCGGCGGCGGGTCAACCTCGGCGGCAGCGGTCGGCGGCGGCGGAGGCTCCGACGAACGGTGTCGGCGGCGTCGGCGGCGGAGTGCGGGGTGGCGGCGTCAGCGGCTCCGGCGGGCGGCGGGGTGGCGCGGGGCTCGAGGCGGCGGCGGCTAGGGTTTCGGCCCCGGGGCGGGCCGGCGGCTTATAAAGGCCTGGCTAGGCGGAGTCCTGGCCGGTTACAGCCCGTAGTCGGTTCGAAGTTTTTTTCTAAATAAATATCACGCAGAAAAACAAACGAAAGAAATACTAAACGGACTTAAAAAATCCCGAAATAAATTTTCCCCGGCTTCTAAAATCAAGCCGGTTTAGATGAACATTTATTTGGGGCCTAAATGCAATTTTGAAAAACACGTATTTTCCTAAATTCAAATAAAATAGCCAGAAAATCCAAAATAAAATCTTATTTGATTTTTTTATTAAATCCTCAATATTTCTTTATTTTGGGAAAGTCATTTTATTCCCTCTCTCATATTTATATAATTTAAATAATTGAAGATATAACAAATAAAATCGAATGATCCTATTTCCAAAATTTGAGAAAACTCAAATATGAAAACATTGAAATCCCCAACTCTCTCCATGGGTCCTTGAGTTGCGTAGAATTTCTAGGATCAAGGCAAACTGCACTAAATATGATGTGCAATAATGATCTATTTGTATAACATTCCAAATTGAAAATTTGGGATGTTACAAACCTACCCCCCTTAAGATGAATCTCGCCCTCGTGATTCGTGTTGGCTAGAAAATAGGTGAGGGTGGTCCTTCAGCAAATCTTCCTCTCGCTCCCAGGTGGCTTCATCCTCGGTGTGGTGGCTCCACTGAACTTTGCAAAACTTGATAACTTTGCTGCGGATGACTCGGCTGGCATACTCAAGAATCTTGATTGGTTTCTCCTCATAGGTCAAAACACTGTCCAACTGAATCACCTGTAGCGGCACTATATCTCTCAGCGGTATATCAGCCATCTCCGCATGGCACTTCTTCAAGTGGGAAACGTGGAACAGGTCGTGAACTCCTGACAATCCCTCAGGCAATTCCAACTTGTAGGCAACTTCTCCCATACGCTCCAAAACTTTGTACGGTCCCACAAAACGTGGTGCTAACTTTCCCTTGACTCCAATACGCTTAACTCCTCGAAGTTGAGATACGCGAAGACAGACTCTATCTCCAACTTTGTAAATTGTCTCCTTGCATTTTGAATTGGCGTAGCTTTTCTGTTTGGACTGGGCTACCTTGAGCCTGTCGCGAATTAACTTCACTTTCCGTTCAGACTCCTTGATCAAATTCGGTCCAAATAACTGGCGGTCTCCAACTTCATCCCAAGATAACGGGGTTCTGCACCTCCTTCCGTATAAGGCTTCGAAAGGGGCCATCTTCAAACTGGATTGGTAACTGTTGTTGTAAGAGAACTCTGCATATGGCAAATTATCGTCCCAACTAGATCCTTAATCTAGCGCACAAGCTCTCAACATATCCTCCAATATTTGATTGACTCTCTCGGTCTGTCCATCTGTCTGCGGATGAAACGCTGTACTGAACTCTAGCCTGGTACCCAAAGTTTCGTGCAACTGATTCCAGAACTTTGAGGTGAACTGGGTTCCTCTATCTGATACAATGCTCCTGGGAACTCCATGCAGACATACGATCCTGGTCATGTATATCTTGGCCAACTTAGCACTGGTGTAAGTGGTCTTTACTGGAATGAAATGTGCTACCTTCGTCAAACGATCGACTACAACCCAAATCGAGTCATAGCCGGTACGAGTCCTGGGCAATCCTGTGATAAAATCCATGCCTAGCTTATCCCACTTCCATTCGGGTATCGGCAACGGTTGCAACAATCCTGCTGGCTTCTGATGCTCTGCCTTTACTCTCTGACATACATCACAAACTGCTACATACTCCGCAATATCTTTCTTCATTCCGGTCCACCAGAAAGTCTCCTTCAAATCCAAATACATCTTGGTATTTCCTGGGTGAATCGAATACGGCGAATCATGAGCCTCTTGCAAAATCAACTTCCTGATCTCCGGGTCATTAGGAACATAAACACGGTCTTCAAACCATAAGGTATCGTGCTCATCCTCACAAAATCCCTTTGCTTTTCCTTTGGTCATCTTCTCCTTTATCTCAGCAATTTCCTTGCCGGTCTTCTGAGCTTCTCTGATCTTATCCATCAAAGTCGACTGAATTTCCAACGCTGCTACATAGCCTCTCGGAACTATCTCTAAACATAGTTCGCAAAGGTCCTAAGCTAACTCCTTTGGCAATCCCGCGGTCATGAGTGTATTGACATGGCTCTTACGGCTCAACGCGTCGGCTACTACGTTAGCCTTCCCAGGGTGATACTGCAATCTCATCTCATAATCCTTGATGAGCTCCAACCATCTCCTTTGTCTGAGATTCAACTCCTTCTGCGTGAAAATGTACTTCAAGCTCTTGTGATCCATGTACACCTCACAATGATTTCCGATAAGAAAATGTCTCCATGTCTTCAACGCATGCACTACGGCTGCTAACTCGAAATCATGCGTGGCATAATTCAACTCATGGGTTTAAGCTGTCGTGAAGCATACGAAACAACTCTCCCCTCCTGCATAAGCACTGGTCCGAGTCCTCGACGTGAAGCGTCGCAATACACACTACTAGGAAAAGGGCTACTAATGGAGCACCATTTTGCCTACTAATGGCGCACTGCTGGTGCGCCATTAGTATCACAGCACTAGTATTTTTACTAATGGTGCACCACTGGTGCGCCATTAGTATCTGGTATACTAATGGCGCACCACGCAGTGCGCCATTAGTATGGAACAAAATGCGCCATTAGTATGCCTCCCAGGGGGGCATATGTAACCATGTGCTTTGTCACACTAATGGCGCACTCTGTAGTGATGCGCCATTAGTATCCTTTGGCATACTAATGGCGCACCTTGAGGTGATGCACCATTAGTATGAATATTAGGTTTTATTTTTTTTATTTTTCTGATTTTTGCACAGGTTACAAAATATATTATTGGACAGAATATAGACAATAACACACAGCAACAGCAGATTCATCGAATACAATAGAAGATTAGTCTCCGAATACAATTCATCATATTAGTCTCCGAATTCAAAAGACCGAACAAAAATTAAAACATTACAAGTCTCAAGACCGCGAGTATCGAGTTTGTCTTCACATTATAAGTCGATATCGATCATCTAAACTACCATCACATAGAAGAGAGCTGCGGTCATCATGATGAGCATCATCGCGATCAAACTGGTCTTCATCCGGTTCCTCCAATGCTCCCTCCTCTCTCCCTCTAGATAGCGGGTGTATCTAGATCCGGCCTCCGCCCTAGTGGTGTACCCTTTGTAACTATTACCGCTGAAACGGTGAACCTGTCTCCGACACTCCTCCCAGTCGTCGTAGACTCCGGGAACCTTACCCTTGTACACGACATACGACGACATCTCTATGCACAAGCCAAACAACAGAAAATACATAAGCAATATGTAAGTATGCAACAAAAGGATCGGAAGAGAAAAGCAAGACATTAATAGCACTGAGGGAGTCCTGGACTAGGGGGTGTCCGGACAGCCGGACTATCATCGTCAGCCGGACTCCAAGACTACGAAGATACAAGATTTAAGACTCCGTCCCGTGTCCGGATGGGACTTTCCTTGGCGTGGAAGGCAAGCTTGGCGATACGGATATGTAGATCTCCTACCATTGTAACCGACTCTGTGTAACCCTAGCCCTCTCCAGTGTCTATATAAACCGGAGGGCTTTAGTCCGTAGGACACACAACCATTACAACAATCATACCATAGGCTAGATTCTAGGATTTAGCCTCCTTGATCTCGTGGTAGATCCACTCTTGTACTACCCATATCATCAATATCAATCAAGCAGGAGTAGGGTTTTACCTCCATCGAGAGGGCCCGAACCTGGGTAAAAACATCGTGTCCCTTGTCTCCTGTTACCATCCGCCTAGACGCACAGTTCGGGACCCCCTACCCGAGATCTGCCGGTTTTGACACCGACATTGGTGCTTTCATGAGTTCCTCTGTGCCGTCACCGATAGGAAGGATGCCTCCTCCCGTCTTCAAGGATGGTATTTTCGCCAAAGGAGCCTTGGCCGCCAGCCAAACTATCCGGCTAGGTGGTTTTCTTATGACCGCCTGTCCGGCCACCGCTTCGACAATGACCTCTCAAGTCGTCAAAAGCAATCTTCCCGTCAGCTCGGAATTCGCCGAGCGGCTGGATCCAATAGAGCTCTCGTTCGTAAACGAGCTCTTGGATCGCATCGCCGCCCTAGGAGTCGCTACAGACTACAATCAGATTGGGCTTAAAACCGATCTGAGAGAGATTAACTCTCCCCAGGTCACCCACCACGTTGCAGTGGTAGAGGAACAATGCGGCGACTCTTCTCCTGTATTGAAAACTAGTCATGTCCAGGCTCCCGAACCCTCCATGCCGGATTCCCGCGGAGGGATGGACTTCGATCAAGCACTGAACTTAAAGTTAGGCATCGGACCAGACTCGTTGGACAACGTCCAGCAATCCAAGCTTCCAAATTTGGAAACTTCTCGGCCTTCGAGCCTTGAGATGGGTAGGGTTCCGGACTTAATTCCACCCACCCGCCCAGACATATGCGATCTATCCCTAATCCGGCAAGAGCCCGCTGAGACAGTACATCACTACTGGGCCAGATTCCTCCTGCTTATGGACAGGATAAACGACTGCCGAGAGGAAAACGCAATCTCAATTTTTTGCAATAATTGCACGGACGAGGGAATCTTGAACGCCGTCAGCCGTCGTGAAATTACACACTTCGCCGACCTGGCGTCCATAGTACGAAAGTACTGTGCGATGGAGAGTTTCCGGACAACCGAAAATAAGTTTTGGGACAATCCGGCCCCGAATACGACCCTAGTCCGCAACAAAAGGGTGCATTACACTCAGGCACCAGATACAAAAACCAAAAAACAAAAACCCCATGAAGGGCACGGAACCGTACTGGAGGGATGGCTTAGCGGACCCTGTAAAATTCACAGTACAGAGGGCGCCATCCCAACACATAGCCTTCGAGCATGTTGGATATTACGGCAGGTGGCCAAAAGTGGCGAGGAGCTTCTAGCCCCGGAAAACCACTCCAACAATACCGGTACGGTATCAACAGTCTTCGAGACTTTCGCATCAAATAATATGCGGAAATGAACAATCCGCAGCCTCGCCGAAGTCTACCAAGTAGCAACAACAAATCCATGGAGCGACACAGCCATCACCTTCAACGCCAGCGACGAACCTAAATTCCGAACAGCCCGAGCACCAGCCGCACTAGTACTTAGTCCAATAGTGGACGGCTTTCGACTTACAAAGGTCGTCATGGATGGCGGCAGCGGATTAAACCTCATCTACGAGAAAACTCTTCAAAAAATGGAAATAGACTGGAGCCGCATTGAGCGAAGCAGCACAACCTTCAGAGGAATAATCCCTAGCCGGGAAGCGCGCTGCACCGGAAAAATCACACTCGATGTGGTGTTCGGCTCGCCGGACAATTACATATCCGAAGAAGTCACGTTCCAAGTGGCCCCGTTCAACAGCGGATATCACGCTATATTAGGACGAGAGGCATTCACAATTTTTCAAGCCGTACCCCATTACGGGTACATGAAGCTCAAAATGCCTGGGCCCGGCGGAATAATCACTCTCGTTAGTGATCCGGACATAGCACTCCGCGCCGAAAACAAGAAAGTCGCATTAGCCATGGAGGCACTATCCGAAGCCCTAGCGGCAGAAGAACTCACCGCGTTGCGCTCTACTGTGAATAGGGACGATGTGATACTCGATAAGAGATCCAAGTCCACCTCCTTTAAACCAGTGGACGAAATAGTAAAATTCCAGGTCCATCCAACGGACCCGACAAAGATGGCTTCCATCGGGGCACAGTTGAACCCTCATGTAGACGCCGCACTGCGAGAATTCCTTCTGGAAAATTGGGATATTTTCGCCTGGCACCCTTCGGATATGCCCGGAATCCCACGCAGATTGGCAGAACACAGCCTAAACATCCTAAAAGGATTCAAGCCAGTCAAGCAGGCTCTTCGACGATTTTTCGAACCCAAAAGACAGGCAATGGGAGAAGAGCTAGCCAAACTATTGGAAGTCGGATTCATCAGAGATATCAAACATCCGGATTGGCTAGCAAACTTGGTAATGGTACCAAAGAAGGATAAATCCTGGCGCCTATGTGTCGATTTTAAAGACCTCAACAAGGCCTGCCCAAAGGATCCCTTCCCCCTCCCCCACATCGACCAGATAATCGACGCTACCGCAGGACACGATTCACTGTGCTTCCTTGACGCATACTCCGGCTACCATCAAATCAAGATGGCAGAAGCAGACCAAGCCGCAACGGCATTCATCACTCCATATGGACCATTCTGCTTCAACACGATGCCCTTCGGACTTAAAAACGCCGGCGCAACATATCAACGCATGATTCAAACATGTCTGGCCACCCAGATCGGCAAAACAGTAGAGGCATACGTAGACGACGTAGTCGTCAAAACCAAACACGTCGAAACTCTAGTAGACGACTTGGGGCTCACATTCGACAACCTCAGAGCATATGACATCAAGCTGAATCCCGAAAAATGCATTTTCGGCGTACCAGCTGGAAAGCTCCTGGGCTTCATTATATCCGGTAGAGGAATTGAAGCAAACCCAGCCAAAATCCGAGCCCTGTCACAGCTAGATATTCCAAAAGACCTCAAACAAATACAAAAATTGACTTTATGCGTGGTGGCTCTAAGCCGCTTTATCTCCCGTCTAGGAGAAAAGGCATTGCCCCTCTATCGCCTCCTTAGGCGCACCGAAAACTTCGAGTGGACGGATGCTACCACTACTGGACTCGAAGAAGTAAAAGCCATATTGGCAACGAATCCGGTCATGGCTGCGCCCAATCTAGGCGAACCAATGTTGTTATACATCGCGACAACACATCAAGTTGTAAGCGCGGTACTCGTCGTCGAACGAGAGACAGAAGGGCATAAATTCCCTCTTAAAAAACCAATGTACTACGTATCCACTGTGTTAACCCCCTGCAAGTCCCGTTACCCGCACTATCAAAAGATAGCGTATGCGGTGTTCATGGCATCCCGGAAGCTCCGACACTACTTTCAAGAGTGTTCGATAACAGTGGCCTCCGAAGTACCCCTCAACGACATTATAAACATCCGCGACGCGACGGGCATGATTGCAAAATGGGCCATTGAGCTCTTACCATTCGATATAACTTACAAACCTCGGCGAGCTATAAAGTCACAAGTTTTGGCTGACTTTGTCGCTGAATGGACCGAAGCCGAACTCCCTAAAGAGTACGGCGCATGCTCCAATTGGATTATGCACTTCGACGGCTCTAAAATGTTGGCCGGATTGGGGGCTGGTGTCGTATTGACGTCCCCAACCGGGGACACAGTCCAATACGTACTTCAGATAATGTACACGGACTCCAACAACGCAGCCGAATACGAGGCCCTTTTACATGGCCTCTGGATGGCAATCTCCATGGGCATTCAACGCCTAGAGGTGCGCGGGGATTCAAACCTTGCAATATCCCAAATAAATGGAGACTTTGATGCCAAGGATCCGAAAATGGCAGCATATCGCAATGCTGTCCTAAAAATATCAGCTCGGTTTGAAGGACTTGAATTCCATCACGTAGCCCGGGACAATAACCAAGCAGCCGACGTACTGGCACGCATCGGCGCAAAACGTGATGCTGTCCCTCCAAACATCTTCCTGAGCGGCTCTTTAAGCCATCCGTACTATGGGAAGAGGAGTCCGGAAATAACAAACCGGAAACAGCTGCACCAACCAATGCTGAGCAATCTGACATAACCGGCGATTCAGCCAATGAAATAACACCTTCAGCCCACGACATAATGGCAGTAATCGCCCCGTGGACAGAACCATTCCTAGCCTACTTGCTTAGGCAGGAACTTCCCGAAGACCAAAATGAGGCCCGCTGCATTGTCCGGCGATCTAAAGCCTACAAGGTCCATGAGGGAGAACTTTATAAGAAAAGCACAACCGGAGTCCTTCAAAGGTGTATCTCCGAAGAGGAAGGGCGAAACCTTCTGGCTGAAATTCATGCCGGACTAGGCGGACACCACGGCGCAGCTCGGGTCCTTGTAGGAAAGGCATTCCGCACAAGATTTTATTGGCCGACGGCCCGGGCAGATGCTCAGGACTTAGTCCAAAGATGCGTCGGTTGTCAGCTCTTTGCTAATCAGAGCCATATGCCACCCACCGCCCTCAAAACTATACCCATTACCTGGCCGTTCACGGTCTGGGGGCTTGACATGGTTGGACCCCTTAAAGGAGGAACCCACAAGCAAAGGTACCTATTGGTCATGGTGGACAAATTCACCAAATGGATAGAGGCCAAGCCAGTCAAAACGGCAGAGTCCGTACCAGTGATAGACTTTATCTCCGGGGTTGTACAACGTTATGGTGTCCCCCACAACATCATCATCGATAACGGCACGAACTTCACGGCCGACGAGGTTAAATCATGGTGCAAAAATATGGGCATTAAGCTCGATTACGCTTCAGTCTATCATCCTCAAACCAACGGTCAAGTGGAACGAGCAAATGGTCTAATAATGGGCGGCATCAAACCCAGACTAGTGCGGTCACTTACGAAATCTGACACACACTGGGTAGAGGAGCTAGACTCCGTACTCTGGGGGCTGCGGACAACGCCCAACCGTACTACCGGATTCACACCATTTTTTATGGTTTACGGCGCAGAGGCAGTTCTGCCCTACGACATCATTCATGACTCACCTCGAGTGCGCATGTACGAAGAAAGAGAAGCCGAGCTGGATCGGCAGGACAGCTTGGACGCATTGGAGGAAGAACGCGACGTCGCCAAGGCTCGTTCTGCATTCTATCAGCAGCAGGCTCGAAGATATCAAAGCAGAGAAGTACGGGCCAAGACTTACAACGTTGGCGAACTAGTTGTACGCCTGCCGGACAAGAAAAAGGACAAGCTCAAGCCCAAATGGGAGGGCCCCTTCATTATCAATCAAGTCCTGACCAGTGGAGCATACCGTCTACGAAATGCGTCAGACAACCGACTCGAGCCGAACCCATGGAACGCAGCCCGCCTCCGAAGATTCTATGCCTAACGCCGGACTAAGAGTTCGTCCCCTTCCCCCGTCCAAACTTTTACACTTCAGCTGTCTTTTGTTTCTCTTTCTTCTCTCAACCCTTTTCCTAAAAAGCCCTTAAGGGCCTACTTGCGCATTGTTCGCACACACTTGATGTGCCATCCGCACTCATTATACCTGGGGGCTTCTTTACCAGAAGTTTAATTATAAGGGCTTCATGCCCAGCACATGTGTCAAGCTTCCAGATGTACCTTTTATTCACCATTATATGCATCGATATGACTTAAGTTTTGGCCAAGCTGGGTTGCCTGGCTCCTGTGCTTACCCCTACGTTCCCGATTGTTCGGCTAGGAGGTAAAGGGAGCACCTCTGCGATTGTTACTGCCGGGTCAGCCGGATGTGTACCTCAGACTGGGTGAAGCCGAAAGCTAGCGTTCTTAAGAGAATATTCGGTCGGTGACTTGAAAGATGATTCTTTACCTACTTATTTATCTGCCCCCAGATGTTTTTCTGCTCTTTTCGCAGACCGGACATGCACTTTAGGGCATGCCTCCCAGGGAAAGGAACCCTTAACGGAACTATTCTCCCTGGAAGATGTTTCTTACTAACCATGTAATATAACATAACTAGTTGGGCACTTGTCTGATAAAGCACTAATGACCCCTACGCCTGGTCTCCATGCATGCCCCGGTTGTTTCTTAACCGAGAAGGTATTCGGACACACTCCGGACTCTACGGTCCCGAGGTTGAAGCAAAAAGGTCGGCAAAGACAAACGATCTACAATCCGGCTAGAAGGCATTTTACATGTCATTTTAAAATACATTGTCAAATCGACTGACTGTATTCCTCCTCAATCCCGTCTAACAGGCTGTCTAATTTACAGTCCCTTGGGAAAATTTAGCGGCCAATTCTACTTGGCCGTATACTAAACTCACAGGGATCTCCTTCCCATCGGGCCCCACAGGTCCGACCTCAGCCATATGGTTGGGATCCGCCTTCTTGTACCGCGTCTTCACCATGGCCCAGGCCTCCCTGGCACCTTGGCGGCAGGCCGAAATCTTCCATAAACGGAAGCGCTGCCGCATTCCCTAAAGCTTCTCTGCAAGCTCCCCAAGGCCCTCGGGCAGGGAATGGCCCGGTCATAAAGCCTGGACGACGCCGCTCATTGCCTGCCGAACTCATTCGAGCAGCTGCAACAGTTCGGGAAGTTGATCACCCATCGATACGGGCATCTCCTCCGCAGGGCGACCTGTGAGTACACCTATAGACATATTTTGTCAATTGACTTCCTCGCCAAACTCTTCTTTTCAAAGGAGTTCGCTCAAGCACTTACTATAGATGCCGCGACGAAGCCGCTGATTCTCCTTAACGGAGCCAGACAGCTCGGCCCGAACACCTTTCAGCTCTTCTCCGAGCTGGGCGTGGGCATCCTGGAGCTTGTTCCTTTCCTGCTGCACTTTATTCAGCACCCTCTCGCCGGCCTTCAGCTGGCGCAGTAGTTCTTGCCTGTCTGGATCTTGTCCGGCAGCACCTGCAATGTCATTATTATACTTGCACGCATGCCGCACACCGCTTATATTTTCAATAATGTGTTACGAGGAGGGGTCTCTGTGTTTCCTCCTGCGGCAGCAAGTGAGGCCTCGAGTTGGGCCTTGCACTCTTGCAGCTCCTGAGACAGTTGGGTATTCTTCTCCGTAAGATCCTGCGTTTCAAATGATCCTTAAATCAGTTAATATAACTACTTTAAGTCTCGGGGGCTTCTGGCATATACAACTATTAAATTCTCTTACCCGTATGTCTTTTACATACTGCTCCGTGGCTCTGGTAAAACCATCTTGAGCAGCACGGAGGTGCGCGTCCCCCACGTTAAAGGCATTTAACGCATCAGGGGAGAAGCACGCATCACGAAATACTGTCCGGCGGCGCCTGTGGTTCATGGCGCTCTCCACCTCAGACTTGGTGGCGGACAGTCTGTCGGCATCCTCCGTTGGAGGAGTGTCCGGCTCGCGCCTTGCGCTCGCCTCCCCCTCCAGACCAGGTGCTGGAGCCTGGCTGGTAGAGGTTGGATTGGCAGCCTCTATGCCCGCAGTCCGACGGGCGCTTTTTCTCCTACAAAAGTCATGAGCACTCAAACGCTTCCTAGAAACGTTGCTCCAAATAATGAACTGTGAGCTATACCTTTGCAGCGACGTTTCAATCCACGCCGCGCTCCTCTTCCGCCCACTGGTCCAGACTGGCCTTTGTTGGTCAGCTGCCGCGGGCTCGGCTTCCCGCCTTGAAGGCGCTTCCTGCAAAACACCATCGTATGCGAAGGTCAGAAATGAGCAAGGAAGAAATAATGGTGTCGGGACTTCGGTCACAATCACCTGGGAAGCCAGATATAGTCCGGGGTAGTCAGCCGTAATGGCAACTAAAGCATTATCCATGCTGAGCTGGTGGAACACCCTGTCGATTAGCTCCACCTTTATGTCCGGATCCTCTTCGGAGGCTGGATCCTGGGATCTCTCTGGATCCTCGGGTTGCGGAGCTGGACTTAGCATGTCCTCCACGACCCGACGCAGCTCCTGCATCGAAAAACATAATATAAGATACTTAAACTTTGAAAGCATGGGTCGGGCACGTAAAGTGTTCGCTTACCCAATGCCGAGGGTTATTCATGGAGAACCCATTCAACGGGTTCGTCTAGAGGAAGTCCTCCTTCTCCCCCTTGTACAGGCCGGACAGGATCTTCGCCAGGTCCTCGGCCGAACCCGGCCCTTTGCGGCCATGACGGGTGGCATCGTCCTCCCCGTTGAAATCCCACATGGGGTGGCCCCTGTATTGTAGTGGCTGCACCCCCCACATAATGCATGTTGCCATGACTCCAGTCATGGTCAACCCGGAATGGGCCAGTAACCTTATCCGGCCCATCAAATAATGGACACTCTTGTCTTCCTCCAGTTGGGGGCTCCGCGGACGCCAACTAAGGCGTTTCTTCAGAGGAGCAGTACTGAACTCCGGGAGGCCGATCCGAACAGGGTCCGGCAGCGGAGCGTCTTCTATGTAAAACCATTCCGAAGGCCAGTCTTCGGACGCCTTCTTAGGGGTTCCAGATGGATATCCGGTCCCGGTAATGCGCCATATTTCGGCGGCGCCCACTTGATATATGGACCCCTCGTGAGAGCGGGGTACGAGGCAGAACAACCTCTTCCACAGTGCAAAATGGGGCTCAATGCCCAGAAATAGCTCGCAAAGAGCTACGAAGCCCGCGATATGCAGGATAGAGGCGGGCGTGAGGTGATGGAGCCGGAGTCCGTAGAACTCCAGGAGCCTGCGGAGGAACGAATGTATAGGAAATCCGAGCCCCCTTATCAGATAGGGGACGAAGCATACCCGCTCCCCTTTATTGGGGCTTGGGATAGCCTCAGCTTGCTTCCCACCTTGGTAGGTGGCCAACCCGGCTCGAACCGGGACCATGAAGGCCGGAGGGAGATATCCCTTTGCTTGGAGCGTCACCAGCTCGCTGTGTGGGACAGAACATCTCCGCCAGTCTCCTGGCAGTGGGCTGGGAGCGCGAGAGGAGGAGCCGCGTCGACGGTCCATGATGGAATGGATTTTTGGTTGGAGGCGCTCCGATGAGTACTCGCGGAAGGAAGATGGTGTGATTTGGATCTGGATTCTTGCCTCTCTTATAGGCAGATTATTTGCACAGCTGGGGGGTAAAACATAAAAGATACCCTGGCTTTTCGCATTCATGCGACGCGTGGAAGATGGCCATTATTGGGCGTGGAAGCCAAGAAGCGCAACATTGATAAGGAAGCCGGACACTGTTTGGCAAACACACGGAGTGTGGAGGAGAACCCGCCTTGCAACGCTGAAGACTATATACGCGCTGGACTTATTGTCATTGAAGCCTGGTTCGGGGGCTACTGAGGGAGTCCTGGACTGGGGGGTGTCCGGACAGCCGGACTATCATCGTCAGCCGGACTCCAAGACTACGAAGATACAAGATTGAAGACTTCGTCCCATGTCCGGATGGGACTTTCCTTGGCGTGGAAGGCAAGCTTGGCGATACGGATATGTAGATCTCCTACCATTGTAACCGACTCTGTGTAACCCTAGCCCTCTCCGGTGTCTATATAAACCGGAGGGCTTTAGTCCATAGGACACACAACCATTACAACAATCATACCATAGTCTAGCTTCTAGGGTTTAGCCTCCTTGATCTCGTGGTAGATCCGCTCTTGTACTACCCTAGACGCACAGTTTGGGACCCCCTACCCGAGATCCGCCGGTTTTGACACCGACAAGCATGATTCATGGTCCTACTAATAAATAGCATCGATTACATCTAAGTTGAACGACTGTCCAAACCAAAGAGACATATGAATTCATTAAAGTTTAATTATAGCATGAGCCAATCAATGTTTCAGAACTACACATCACTACTTTCGACTCGACTCATTGGACATGAGCGTGGATGAAGCCGCTATCTGTCGTGATGGTCATGAAATCGCGGTCGTTGTCAGCCTGCATTTGTAGCGTTCCGTCTATCTCACTGTTGGACGGTTGATATCTGAGAAGAACTGCCCCGAGGTATGAAGGACATCTTGATGGATGATGTCCGCAAACTCCGATTGGATGCGAAAGAATTCTTGTCTGAGGTCCGCGTCCTGGATTACCGACAAGCTCGCGGACCAATCTTTGAGATTATCTAGTAGCAGAAGGTGATGATGGTCCCTTACGATCGCCCGCATGTGATGGAGGGTGTAGTAGGCATCCTTCTGACTGCCAGGCGGCTGCTTGACACAGTAGAACTTCGTATTGTGTGAGAACATGTGCTTGCCGTACTTACGAGCTGCCCTGGTGAAGGTGCCTCCAGATTTGGCGTAGCCGGGGAGAACATCATCAAGAACTTTCTTGACATTTGTGTAGTCTATCTTGGAGTTACGGTTCGGGTCGAAATACGTGGCCATGGAATATTTCGGGCTTAAGAGGATGCATGTGCAATGTGTGTCACTGCACAGAACACGGAATGTTAGAAAAAAAGAACGATCGAAATCTAAGAAATCATATGTTACGGGGCGGTTAAGGGATGACTTACTCGGGAAAGTAAGACACAAGGAAGTTATCCTTATCTGGGTTTGCCAGAATGACGCCTTCGAGGTGTGAACTCGCGACTCAAGTGCTTGGCACGCATGTAGAAGGGGTCGACTATCACGATGTCCGGGGTCTTGTCTCTAATGATCCGCATCTCCATACTCAGCGAAAACAGCCGAACGAAGGTGTAGTGCAGCGGATGAAGGTTAAACATAGCAAAGATGTCATCAAACCGCAGGACGATCGTAGCCCTGATGTCGCAATCCACAAAGCCCTTGCCCTCTGGCACCTTGGCCACGAAAACCAGGTATGCCACATCATTCTCTCTGAGACGCCGCTTCTCCAAAGAAAGAACACTGTCGTGCAGACTCCGCATAGCACTGGTTGCAGCATTGAGCATATTTGTCGGTAGCATCACCCTACCCTCCACATGCACCCTCCACGAGATATCCTCAGGTGAAGGTGGCCCGTCCTGAGCACGGATCGAACTCGGTGCCGGCTGGCTCGCACCGGTGCCCTTGTTAGTCTTTCATTTCCGTCCCTTCTTCTTGATCTCCTGTAAAGGGACCGAGTTCTGCTCACAGACCGCCTTCTTGAGCGTGTTGGGGCTGATAATATTTCGCACCTCAGCTATCTGAGGCTCGGTGAAGGCGGGAGCTGGAGGCGTCTCCTGAGAACTGAACGCCAGACGACGCCTGTTGCAATTGGATTTCTCTGCCGTACCAGCTAGATCGCGGTCGTCTTGGTTGGGTTCTTGAGAAAGAGGCCCGCAGAACTCGTCAGCGTACCCATGTTTGGCAAAGTACTTATCGACCTTGGTAAATGTACCGTCGTCATTGTCGTCATCGTCCGGATCATGTGCCATATGCATGTCTGGATCCTATGCCATAGGGATGTCCGACATAGGGATGTCCGGCAGGTCCGGTAGCGTTGCGGCGTTCTTGCCATGGCTTGGCGCCGGCACGACTGGCGGTCTTGTCTGTGGGGTGGTGTCCCCCGCCCCAAACGAATCTTGCTCTTCGGCCAAAGCAGGGGCCAGTTTACGTAGGCGCTGAGGGTCATCTCATCTTCTTCGTCGGCCCTAGTGGGTCGAATCGGAGGTAACAGCTCGTCGCAGCCTGGCAGCACCCGAACCACTTCAACCCTATACACTGTGGGTGGCATCAGATCACTGTGGAACATGGGGTTGCCCGGTTGAACGATTCTACCCTTGGCGACATCGAACAACTCGCCGCCCACAAAGTGCAAAAGAGTGTAAGGAACATCGGCGGCGCCTTGCGAAAACATGTAGGGCGTCAGGGATGCCCAGTCAAAGGCAAGGATATGAAGTCATCGGCCGAGAGGCTTAGTTACCGTGATGCCGTCGAGCTTGGCTAATGTCGAGGCACCGCCAACGGCGGGCGTGCAACTGACGGAGGGGCCGCTTGCTGGCGAGGTGCCGGCCGGCGTACACCCGGGTGCATTAAGCTCCAATGCCTTTGCCGGCGCCGGAGACACGAATACCGCCTCCGCCGGAGACACCAATGGCGCCGCCTGCGCGCTGTGCGAGTTGCTGGCCGTGAAGCTGGGAACCGGGGGAGGCCCCTGTTGGCCGCCCGCAATCCACGTCGTCAGCCCATGAATCAACGTAGGCACCATGCATGGTGTTGAGCTTCGTTCCCAGTTGTTGTTCCACTTGCTCTTGGACAAGCTCCGTAATCCGCGCCACTTGTGCCTGGAGTGCTTCAACCTCGCGCGACTGGCTTTTCGAGCTGGTCTTTTTCTCCTTTCGCCCACCAGTGGTATATTATGACGACCATTTTGTGGACAAGCCTTTGCCGGCCACACGACCAGCTGACGTCGACTTACTGAGCTTATCCTTGTTTTTCATTACGTTCAACGCCCTATTTAAAGGGGTGTCGAAAGGGGAGCTCTGAGACGACCCTGCGCTACTGCTTTCGGTGTCCTGCGGAAGGAACGTGGACCATTTAGAAATATTTGGGATTAATTAGAATGCAACCATATGGAGCTAATTACGCGGGGGTGTATTCCTTACCAGAACAAGTTCAAGCGCCCTGATCTTCAGATCCGTGGTAAGCTCCTTTGTTACCGGATCCTCCTTGTACCGGGCCCTGAGAAAGTTCCTGGTCTTCTTGTCACGGTATTTCTCGAAGCGGGGCGGTAGGCCTTGCTCGGCACGCTCCGCGTCCTCCTTGTCCCATATAGGCTCCACCACTCTGTAACCGCCGGGACCGAGTTGGTGGACCCCTAAGTTCAACTTCCGCATTTCTTTCCCCCACTGACTTGATTCAGAGGTTGCGCTGCTCTCGCACTCGATCTTGAACTCCTTGTACTCATCTTCGCTCATCAAAGGATATTTCGCCTTGATCTTGTCATAACTACCACCTTTGTCAATCATTGCCTTCACCGTGCTTCTCCAAGTAGACAGGGCCGTGCTCATCCTCGTGAGGGCGGTATTGTTCACTTTATTCCCTGAGAGGCGTGTATTTGCAAACTCAACGGGGAACTTGTATCGTTCATGCAGCTTCGTGAAGAGGAGGCTGCACAAATTCCCGTGGTCCTTATGCCTTAGGTTCTCAGTGTTGATCGAGACGGTGCTCCGGAGAATGCACCCGAGCTGAACCGAGTACCCCTTGACTACTTGTTTGGGCGCCGTCGGATTCCCGTCGGAGTCCACTTCAGTAAATTCCTCCCTGACGGTGCTGAGCACGTTCGGGCGCCGGTACTTCCGTTGCCTCTTCGGTTGGCTGCCATCTGTGTGTGCGCTGCCATCATCAGTGGTGGCATCCTCGGCGGCGCCATCAGTGGTGTCATCCCCGACGCCACTAGGTGTTGTGTAGTCAGGATTGGTGTCTTCTGCGGCGTCCTCATAGTGGTGATGTTCTTTCTCCAACTCCTGGGACAGCTCCCAGAATTGCTTGCCGCCCGAACCACCAGCCTCATCGTTGTGGGCCATGTTTCGCTCTAAATAGGAAAAAAGTTTGGTCAAAAAGTTGGTTATTGTCAAGGAACAAGATCATGGTCTCATCATTTAGGGTTTGTCGACACCGAGGCATCCTAAAAGCTAAGCTTTTATTATTTAGGGTTTGTCGACGCCGAGGCACCCTAAAAGCCTAAGCATACATCATTTAGGTTCTCATCGACACCGAGGCACCCTAAAAGCCAAGGTTTCATCATTTAGGGTTTGTCGACGCCGAGGCACCCTAAATGCTAAGTTAAGTTTTCATCATTTAGGGTTTATCGATGCCGAGGCACCCTAGGTTGGGCCTAATCACTTGGCACTAATCACTTGGCTCTATTGCCACCTATGTTTGGTTTATCATCTAGGGTTTATCGATGCTGAGGAGAATTCTAAGTTGGGCCTAATCACTTGGCTCTATTGCCACCTATGGTTTAATGCAGCAAGAATAAAGGGGCAGTTGATCCTACTTAATTAAGTACTAAGATACCCCGGCCCATGCATTAGTAGCAAGTACCCCATATGTCCAATTTTTAGCAAATTCATGCTAAAATTCACGGAAAATTTCAGCATGACCTTTGCTGAAAATAGGACATATGGAGTACCCGAATTTGCCGGAACGGAAGTTAATCGACATTCCGGAAAACTCAAGGGCCTCTCGGGGTACCTGCAAAATCATCACGACACGAAGGGCCTCTCAAGGGCCTCAAGCAGCAGCGGCGTCTCCCAGGACCCCATTTTTATGCTAAATTTCTTTGAGCAACAATTAGAGTAGAAAATTCAGCATATTTCTATACAACAGCACTGTAAAGATGAAGAACAGTTCCACAGCAGCCCATTTATATACAATAGCATCTTTGGTCATACCAATTTCTGAAACAATTCAAATCTGAACTGTATCTCTGGTCATACAAATTTCTGAAACAATTCAAATCTGAACTGTATCTTTGGTCATACAAATCTGTGAAACTATACAAATCTGAAATATATATTTGGTCATGCAAATTTATGGAACTAATCAAATCTGAACTGTATCTTTGTTCATATAAATCTCTGAAACTATACAAATCTGTGGTCATACAAATTTACGGAACTAATCAAATCTGAACTGTATGTTGCGTAGGCACCACTACAGCAAGTGCCATACTACTGCAAGTGCTATACTACTGAAGGAAAGGAGGATCATCATACACATATATATGTATAGCAATTGACAGGAGCTTCATCATTTTTAGTAAAAACAATACATATATAGCAATTGGAAGCAAATAGATGTACACATAAGATAAAAATGTAGTGCTGAAAGTTTAATGCTTACAAAAGACTTGCTGAAATAGTGAAAAATATGGAGTCACCAAGCTGGCTAAGAAACACCCAAAGTCCACTAGCAAATCCGAGATCTAATCCTGTTACACACATCATAACAATTTAAGATAATTAGGATAAGGATAGTAGGAAATGAAAAAGAAAGAGCTCAAAAAACAATCACAACAGAAAAATAATAAAAACCTAGTCCTAGAAGAAAATAAATCCTAAAAGAAAAGAAATCCTAAAATCTGGAGCAAGTCCTAGCAGTAGTAGTCCAACTAGATGGCCACCACTACTACTCCTATCACTAGAGTAAACAATTGTTGTGTGTTCAACATCTTTACTAACAGTAAATTGGCAGTACTCCATTATCTACTCCTGCAACTTCAACTACAATAACATCCTACAACTATTACAACAACATAAAACTACGATGCATCATCTTCCTACAACTACTCATCTTCAGCAGCAACAACATAAAATTCATGTTTAGTTAAATTCATTTTAAACATCATTTGGACCAGAGCCCAATCCTTTCTTCTGCTTGTCAGTAGAACTATTGTTTCTTCAACTTCTGCAAAAATTGATCATCATATGAAGCATTAATCATAGGGGCGGTGCTACGGGAAGCAAACGACCAAGGGGAGGAGGGGAAACTGAGGAGCATCTCACATCGGTCGCAGAGGAGTAGACGGCGTGGTCGGGGACGGTTCAACGGAGACGAATTTGACGACTACTCGACGGTGAGGCCGCGGTGGCCGGAGGTGGAAGAAGGCGCAGACGCCGTAGACGGTGGAGGCGTCAGTGTCGTAGAGGCGCCGGAGACCTTGCCCTGCGAGACAGAGAAGGGGTTGTTAGCTGCGCAGGCGGGGGGCAAGGGGAGAAG
>NC_041391.1:34097747-34098418 GCF_002162155.2 Triticum dicoccoides | reverse complement strand
GGGCGGCGGGGGTGGAGTCCGGCGAGGGTCGGGGCGGCGGCGTCGTGGGTCGGGGCAGCGTGCGGGTGGATCTGGTGGCGAGGGAGAGAGGGTCGAAGGGGATCTGGCGAGGGAGAGGGAGGATAGCTAGGGGGAAGCTTACTAATGGCGCACCACCCGTCGGTGCGCCATTAGAATTTTTTTTATAATAGCAATGGCGCAGCCCCCGTCGGTGCGCCATTAGAAATCTTTTTTTAGATAGCAATGGCGCAACCCCCGTCGGTGCGCCATTAGTATGTTTTTTTTTCAAAAATGAATATGAATATGAAACAGTAATATTTTTTATAAAAACAGTAATAATTGTTGTTTAACAACAATTGTAGTCTACACTTTTTTTTAGAAAATGAATATGAATATGAAACAATAATATTTTTTATAAAAACAGTAATAATTGTTGTTTAACAACAATTGTAGTCTACACTTTTTTTTATTACTTTTTAGAAAATGAATATGAATATGAAACAATAATATTTTTTTATAAAAACAGTAATAATTGTTGTTTAACAACAATTGTAGTCTACACTTTATTATTATTATTTTTTAGAAAATGAATATGAATATGAAACAGTAATATATTTTTATAAAAACAGTAATAATTTTTTTAAAAATATCATCAAATTTGTTACTTGAAA
>NC_041391.1:34073807-34097612 GCF_002162155.2 Triticum dicoccoides | reverse complement strand
TGCTCGTCGGCGGCGGTGGAGCGGGGGAGGGTTGCGGTGGGTCGTCGGCGGCGGTGGAGCTAGCGGGGGAGGGTGCGGGTGGGATCGAGATGGAGGGGGATCGAGATCGAGATGGAGGGGGAATCGAGATCGAGATGGAGGGGCGAGATCGAGTGTCGTCATGAATTCAAACAGTGCCCATGAAATTTAAAAATATTCATGATATCAAAAAGTGCCCATGAAATACAATCGAGAAATGAAGACTACGATTTAAATACAATCGATCTTAGCTAGCTATCTGTTCACAATCTTCTTGCCCTTCTTTTTCGCAAATGGAGTTCTTTTGTGGAACGGACGTCCTTTAGGTAGGGTGGTCCTGCTTCTTCTTGTGGTGTGTGCTGCTACTTCATCGTCGTCGTCATGTTCGATCTTCAGGTAGCCGTACTTGTCGAAGTCTTGCTCATTGGCTACTCCATCCATTCCGATGATCTTCCTTTTGCCTCTCCTCACGACAACACGACTGGGCTTTGGCGGGTCGGTATTGAAGAAGCATTGGTCCACTTGGGAAGCCAGTACCCATGGCTCATTTTTCGCGGTGACGTTTGCGCCCGCGGTCTTCGATTTGGCTTCGGGTATAACCATGGTGGTGAAATACCGGTCTTCCTTTAGGACGCTCTTGGCCCATCTGAAACGGAACATCGGGACCTTCTCTCCAGCATAGCTCAACTCCCAGATCTCCTCGATCCTTCCGTAGTATCTGTCCTTGTCGTTACCGGTGTAGGATTCCATCATTACCCCGGAGTTCTGATAACCATCGCTCTTCATGTCCTTGTTCTCGGTGTAGAATGTGTAGCCGTTGATATCGTACACCTCATAGGTCATTAGGTTGTGCTCGGTGCCCTGTGACAAGGCGAATATGAGTTGTTCTTCCGCGGAAGAATCCTCATTTAAAGGGTACGGCAGAAACTTATGCTTGAACCAATGCGTGAAACATGAGTTGTGCTCTTTGATTATATCTCCGTCTGTCCTCTGTTGGCCTCGGTCATTGTACGTCTTCTCAATAAAGGTTTTGTGCTCTACCACCCAAGGATCGACCACGTCTATGTGTTGTAGCGCGACTAGGTTTGCTCTTTCAAAGTCGGCGAGTCGACCCTCAAAGTCGACATGCATTTCGCGGCGACCCTCATGGTGACCCCATCCAGCGAGCCTGCCGAGGTGCCTATTGACGGGCAGACCAACGGGGTTCTCGATGCCTAGATAATTCGTGCAGTAGGAGATGCACTCTTCGGTCAGAAAGCCCCTGGCTATACTTCCCTCTGGACGTGACATGTTGCGAACGTATCCTTTGATGACACCATTCATCCTTTCGAACGGCATCATGCTGTGCAGGAACATCGGCCCGAGTTGGATGATATCCTCCATGATATGGACCAGCAGATGCACCATAACGTCGAAGAATGCGAGTGTTAAGTACATCTCAAGCTCGCATAGTATCACCATGATCTCTTCATGTAGCCTTCTGAGTTGCCTCACGCCAATCGACTTCCGAGAGATGACGTCAAAAAAGTTGCATAGGCCAAATATCATTTCACGGATGTGCGCGTCCATGATCCCACGGATTGCAACTGGAAGTATTTGCGTCATCAGCACGTGACAGTCGTGAGACTTCATCCCGCTGAACTTCTGCTTCGCTGGGTCTAGGTATCTGCTTATCTTCCCTGCGTAACCGTAAGGAAGTTTTACTCCTACGAGGCAGGTGCAAAACTGATCAATCTCCTCCTGACTTAGAGTGAAGCACGCGGGAGGGTAGTCATTTCCGGTCTTCTTGGCCTTTTTGCCTTTGCGACGACTTTCTGTGTCCTGCTTCGCCTCATCATCATCATCATCATCATCATCATCATCATCATCATCAGCGTGAAGCTCCTGCCTGATGTCCATTGATTTCAAGTCTGCCCTTGCTTTCGGCCCATCTTTGGTCCTCTCTGGCATGTTGAGCAGGGTACCAAGTAGACTCTTGCACACGTTCTTCGTGATATGCATGGCATCAAGGCTGTGAGGCACACGGTGGATCTTCCAGTACGGCAAGTCCCAGAAAACAGACCTTGTTTTCCATACCTTCAGCAGTGGCTCTGGCGCCTTTCGCTTCTTTCCCGGCTCTGGCGCCTTTTGCTTCTATCCCGGCAGTGGGCAATCTTTCCAATTATTCAACAGCTCGTCTATTTCCTCGCCGCTCCTCGTACACGGGCGTCTTCGGGGTTCGGTTTCACCATCGAACAGATCCTTGCGTTTCCTCCACGGGTCATCGTCGCGAAGCCACCTTCAATGTCCCATGAACACGGTTTTCGAAGGCCCGGGATCTCTATCTAGCTGGCGATACATTGTGTCATCCATGCACCTTACGCATCCAGAAAATCTGTGGACTACCTGCCCCGCGAGATATCCGTAACCGAGATAGTCGTGCACCGTCGTGAGCAGTGCGGCTCTCATAGGGAAATATTCGTTCTCTGCGGCGTCCCACGTATTGGCTGGCGTTTTCCACAGCGTGTCTAGCTCCTCTTTCAGCAGCCCCAGATATAGATTGATGTCGTTCCCTGGTTGTTTTGGCCCTTCAATTAGCATACTCATGTGAATGTACTTCCTCTTCATGCACAACCAGGGGGGAAGGTTGTACATTCACACAAACACAGGCCAGGTGCTATGTGTGGTTCTCTGGCTGCCAAACGGATTGACTCCATCGGTGCTCGCGCCCAGCATGATGTTCCTTTGATCCTTGCCAAATTCTGGGTATTTGAAGTTCAACGCTTGCCACTGGCTCGCATCCTTAGGGTGACTCAGCATCTTGTCTTTTTTATTTATCTCCGGATCATTTCCGTCATCTTCCCGCTTCTTCTCCTTCCTATCCGCGTGCCAACGCAGGAGCTTTGCTACCTTAGGGTCCGCGAAATACCGCTGCAGACGAGGAGTGATCGGAAAGTACCACACCGATTTTCGAGGAGCTTTCTTCCTCTTCTTGTATCGAGTGACGCCGCACACCGGACATCTGGTAGACTCCGCGTGCTCGTCCCGATAAATGATGCAATTGTTCATGCACACATGGTATTTCACGTGCGGTAAATCCATAGGACACACGATTTTCTTTGCCTCCTCGAAACTGGTCGGGCACTGGTTCCCCTTGGGAAGACGTTCGTGCCAGAATGACATGTTCTCGTCGAAGCATGCGTCGGTCATTTTGTGTTTTAACTTCATCTCCAGAGCCATGAGCGTTACTTTCAGGCAGGTATGCTCGGGCCTGCATCCCTCATACAATGGAGTAAATGTGTCTATCTCCAGTTGATCCAGCTTGGCTTTCTCTCGGGCGGCAGGTCTTGCATTATCCGTCTGCTAGAGAAGCAGCTCTTGAATATGAGGGTCATACACCCAGCCTCCATCGTCGTCTGCTCTGGCATCTTCATCTTCATGATCATGCCCTTCGTCTTGATCTTCCTCATCATCATGTACGACATCTTCTACATGATGACTGTGTACAGCATCACCATCGTGATCATGTCCTAGAGATTCTTCATCTTCTCGCCCGCCCTCGCCGCGGTGGTTGTCTTGTTGCCCTTCCTCATTTCTTGCCCGGCCCCCATGGACGACTTCCTAGTCATCTTCATCACCTTGCCACCGATAGCCATCCATGAAACCACGCAAGAGTAGGTGGTCCCGCACCTGCCCGGAATCCGGGTCCGCAATAAGGCTCTTCAGCTTGCATCTTCGACACGGACATCTTATCTCCGTCTTGTTCTTTGAAGCATCTCGGCCTTCGCGGAGCTCAATAACCTATTCACAATGCCTTCGGTCATCGTGCGGACCATGGTCGCCTGCGGGGTAGAGCAAAATGATATTTTAGAACCAACAAAAAATTTGGCATGACCTTCCCTAAAAATAGGACCA
Source organism: Triticum dicoccoides (assembly GCF_002162155.2). NCBI lineage: Eukaryota > Viridiplantae > Streptophyta > Magnoliopsida > Poales > Poaceae > Triticum > Triticum dicoccoides. The sequence continues at coordinate 34,093,700 of NC_041391.1, read as the reverse complement.
AAAAGAATGCATAGTGCCAAAATTCTCGCCGAAACGGAAATGAATCAACATTCCGGCAAAATATTGGCAACTATCGCATTTCAAATACCGGTACCTGCAAACACAAACATATATGCAACAGCACAAACATATGCAACACCACAAACATACATAGATCTAGCTAGGCCACAAAAAGTGCATGTGCACGTTGTTGGAGGGAGCTAGGGAGAAAAAAAGTAGATCTACAACATGAAGATAGCTTTCCCCTTACTTACCTATAAAAAAAGGTAATTTCACTACTTAATTTTGATGAATCTATGGTGCAAATGAGGTGAGGAGGAGGAGGCAGCCGACAAGCTTGGAGGAGGTGGAGGGAATGAAGTGGGAAAGTGAGTGGGTAGGTGTGGCTGTCCAAAATATCTTGTTGGGGTCCCAGGTTAGTAATGGCGCACCACCTGCAAATGCGCCATTAGTAACACTGGTTACTAATGGCGCACCTGCAGGTGGTGCGCCATTAGTAGTTTTGCAAAAAAGTATATATATATATATATATATATATATATATATATATATATATATAGACACACACACACACACACACTAATGGCGCACCGTGTCATAGTGCGCTATTACTAGTTTAAACTAGTAATGGCGCACTGTGACAAGGTGCGCCATTAGTAGTTTTGCAAAAAATAAAGAATACAGTACTGGTGCACTCTGTGGCAGGTGTGCCATTACTAGTTAGAACTAGTAATGGCGCACTTTGCTCGGATGCTCCATTAGTATGTATGGAAAAATGAAAAAAAATATTACTAGTGGCGCACCTTATGTCTGGTGCGCCATTAGTGTCTTCCACACTAATGGTGCATCACCAAATGGTGCGCCATTAGTATATAGTAGTGGCGCACTACTTCTCTGGTGCGCCATTAGTGTCCATCCCATCTATAGCCCTTTTCCTAGTAGTGACACCTCGTAATCCTTAGTCTGATCTGGCAGAATCAACACTGGCGAGGTAACCAAACGTTTCTTCAATTCTTGAAAACTGGCCTCACATTCCTCAGTCCAAATGAACTTGGTATCCTTCTTCAATAACTCAGTCATAGGTTTTGCAATATTTGAGAAATTCTCAATGAATCTCCGGTAGTATCCTACCAGTCCAAGAAAACTCCTGATCTCTCCAACTGTCGTTGGGGCTACCCAATTTGTCACGGTAACAACCTTGGTGGGGTCTACTGCTATACCTTCTCCGGATATAACATGTCCGAGGAATCCAACTTCCTTCAACCAGAATTCACATTTGCTGAACTTGGCGTATAACTGGTGTTCTCTGAGCTTCTCCAAAACCAAACACAAATGCTCCTTATGCTCCTCTTCGTTCTTTGAGCAGACCAAAATATCATCAATGAACACCACGAAGAACTTATCCAGAAACTCCATAAATACTCTGTTCATCATGTTCATGACATAGGCAGGTGCGTTCGTCAGACCAAATGACATAACGGTATACTCGTACAGCCCATACATGGTGGTAAAAGCCGTCTTAGGTATATCCTGCTCCCGGATCTTCAACTGATGGTATCCTGATCGCAAATCGATCTTGGAAAATACCTTCGCTCCTTGCAATCGGTCAAACAGGTCATTGATCATCGGCAGTGGGTACTTGTTCTTGATTGTTACTGCATTCAAGCCTCGATAGTCAACAACCATTCTTAATGATCCATCTTTCTTCTCCACTAGAAGTACTGGCGATCCCCAAGGCGAAGAACTTGGGTGAATATAGCCTTTATCTAGTAACTCCTTAATCTGACTCTTAATTTCCTCCAAATCTTTTGCTGGTATCCTGTATGGTCTCTTGGATATCGGCCCTGTGCCTGGCAAAAGCTCAATCAAAAACTCGATGTCTCTATTCGGTGGCATGCCTGGCAACTCCTCTGGAAATACGTCAGGGAAATCCTTCACTACTGGTACTTCCTCCTGCACAACTCCTGATAAGGAATTTACGTACATCCTCTTCGGCTCATGCCTTGACACATACCTTATCCTTTTCCCTTCTGGGGTAGTAAGCAAAATCGACTTACTGGCGCAATCGATGTTTCCTCCATACATCGATAGCTAATCCATACCCAGAATCACATCCAAACCTTGAGATTCCAAAATGATTAAGTCTGAGGGGAAAACATGCTTGCATATACTCAATGGCACTTGAAGACATCCTCGACTGGCCATATACTCTACTCCTGGTGAGGTTACTAGCATGGGTGTTCCTAGAACCTTGGTGGGCAGTCTATACTTATCCATAAATCCCCTTGATATATATGAATGCGATGCACCAGTATCAAAAAGAACGAGTGCAGTAAATGACTTAACCAAAAACTTACCTATTACTGCATCTGGCTGGGCTTCAACCTCCTCCACGCTATTTCACTTGTCCTTTGTTGAAATGGTTCGGCTTCTTCCCATAGCTTCCATTGCCATTCCCATTGTGGCCTTCAGGACATTCATTGGCGTAATGTCCAGTCTTCTGGCACTTAAAACAAGTGACTTGACTCAGATCTCTCTTGGCTGGTGTTGAGGGGTTGGTACGGTTCTGGCCATTACCTCCTCCATTCCCGTTACCATTCTTGGAACCATTATGGTTGTGTGAGCTACCACCTCCATGGGTATGCTAGAACTGTCCTCCCGACTTCGGGGTAAAACGTGGCTTTTGCTGAGCTCCAGAATTGTACTTCCCTTGTCCATACTTCCTCTTGCGGTTTTCAATCTGCTGCTGCTTCCCTTCAATCATGAGAGCATGGTCTACCAACTCCTGGTAGTTGTTGAAACTTGCTACCATCAACTGCATGCTCAACTCATCATTCAGTCCTTCCAGAAACTTCTCTTGCTTAGCTGCATTTGTAGCAATCTGGGGCGTAACGTGCTAGTTTACTGAAATCATCCACATACTGGCCAACTATGCGTCCTCCCTCGCATAAGTTGCGAAACTCACGCTTCTTTCATGGCCATAGCTCCTGCTGAAACATGAGCGGTACGAAAAGCCTGCTGAAACTGATCCCATGTGACATTATCTACTGGATAGGTGGCTGTGAGATTCTCCCACCATGATGCTGCGGGTCCCTCAACCTGATGTGCGGGAAATCGCACCTTCTCCGCATCTGTGCATCCTGCAGTGGTCAACTCCCTGCCTGTATTGCAAAGCCAATCATCTGCAAATATCGGCTCGGTGCTATTGGAAAACACTGGCGGATTTAGCCTAAGGAAACGGGTTAAGTGATCAACAGGTGTTGTTGTTCCCCTGATTCTGATTCCGGACTAGTATCTGCATCAATGCATTCTACTGCTGGATCAACTGGGTGAACTCCGGTGGGAAAGCAAATCCGTTGTCACGTCTCGGAGGCATCTGAGGGTTTAGAAAAGATGAGAATACAGAATGGAATGATGTCTAGAGGGAAAACACTACCCATATGCACATGAGACAAATTTCAACCAAAACACTTCATTCAAACAAGCAAGGGCATACAATGGTCTATCTATCGTTACAAAAGTGCTCGGCCTAATCTAGATACATGGGGGAATACTACTACTGTTATGGTGGTCGACTAGAAAAACTGCTCCGATGAAGACTCCATGATATCTGCGCCAGCTTCATCAACATAGTCATCATCACTATCATTCGGGTCTGAGTCAGTGTCGTCGATGATGATGTAGTTCTCAGGACGAGTGCAATCTTCGTCTTCTCCAGTGGCTGGAAATCCCATAAACACTCTTAGCTTCTTCTTCAGATCTTCATTCTTCTCGACTAGCGTTGCTATTTCCTCCTCATATCCATCGTGTTTAGACTTGAGTTCTTCCTCCAACTCTGTGATCTTGGTCATGGCCTTCTTTAGATCCATCATGCCTGCACACATCTGTTCTCCTGGCGTCGAATGTTCTGGTTTAATTCCTGGATGAAAGCTGCAATTGATCTGTCCTTCCTGGTGCTGATCATCTCCCATTGCTCGTCTCGGCGCCCACAAATCTGGTAGGTAGTATCCTTAATCTCCATGTGGTAAACTTCTCCAATACGTCCCATGGTGATGTGGGCTGCCATGCTCTTTCCTAGGCTCCAGGTTGGTGCATCAAAGGAAAACTCTATAGGCTCAGTGACGGGCATGAACGTCCTTCCTGGAACTTGAACTTGAATCATCCAGCGCTCCTCTTCAGGTAAAGTGGCGTTGTAGGTTCCGGTGAAGCTTGGTACTCCGATCTTCAGGTACTTGGTAACTTCCTTCAGGTGTCGTCCAAAGGGTGTATCTTCATCCGGTTGCATGAACTTGTTCCTTGCATCCGCCATCCTAAAAGAGTAGAAAAGATGAGGAGTCAGAAAAGAGAAGAGAGAGTAGTGATCTAGGGCTTTTAGCTTAGTGGTCGTGTCCTACAGTCAGCGTGTGCTCTGATACCATCTTGTAGTGACCAGACCTTAAACAGTCTGACACGCACAGTACTCGAAGATGGTATCAGTGCATCAGTGTCATCCCTGGATCAGTAATGCTGACACGCACAGTACTCGAAGGATTTATAACAGAGTGGCAATCACACACTTATTACATCGAATGTCTCAAAAGAGAGCTTATTACAATAAATATGGCTTAAGGCCATCTAATAACGATAACAGCGGAAGGCTTGGAAGATAAGTGAGTCCATCAACTCCAACGACATCACTGAGTATAGAACCACGATCCTAAGGCATCTTACTCATCGTCTAAAAAGTCTGCAACATGAACGTTATAGCTCGAAAACGGGTCAGCACATGGTATATGCTGGCAAAGTAACACATAGAGAGTAATGAAAGAATAAAGCTATACTACATGCATATTTGACTGGTGGAAAGCTCTATGGTTACAGTTTTTCATAAAGCCAATTTTTCCCTACTGCAAAGGAATAAATTTTATTTAACTATCATGGTGGTTGTTAAACAATGAGAATGGTTGACAGCATCCTCAATCCCAATTAGGTAACATCATTATTAAACAAACCCAACAATATTAATTATAGTAACATGATGAGATTCACATGATAATCCAAGTACTAGATACTCAAGATGTCCATAACCGGGGAGACGGCTAATCATGATTAGTTTATACACCCTGCAGAGGTTTGCGCACTTTTCCCCACACGACTCGATCTCCTCCGTTGGTTTCCTCGCACTACATGGTGTTTGAGAAACGGATGACCGAGACATAGTCTTTTAGAAGCGCTAGCACCTTACGATGGGTAGACCTGTCCACCTACTTTCCCCTACATCTGCTAGTCTACCACTGTAAGAGTTCGCACGACTTAATCAACTATGCTAGAGCCCATAATAGCATGTGGCTGCACACGGAAATTTCTAGCATGAATAATCTTATGATCCCTTTGAGCTTGGGTGGCGGTCAAAAAACAAACAGGCAATCCTGGAATACCCAGGTACCTCAATCCACCCAGATGTGTATTAAAGTTGCCACCTTAAATAAACCATTAATTAACAATCTCACATCTTTCATGGATACACTCACCCAATCCACGTCTACTAGCATAGCATGGCATAATAAGCAAACGTAGAAGTAACTCCCAAGGGTTTGATAATAAAACAGGTAATAGGTACTACCTCATCTACTTCCCAGAACCCACATATTAATCAGATCCTAATCATTCAATTGTTTGAGGATTGATCTAATGCATAAAAACTGGGTAATAAAGAAGTATGATCAAAGTGTTACTTGCCTTGCTGATGATCCGCGAAACCTAGGGATCCGAAGTAGCAAGCAGCGCAATCCGGGTACTCTATCGCAAGCAAACAAACAAACAAGCATACAATAAGTACTCATCTAATGCACAGGTAACACTCAAATAAGAGATCTAACCAGAAAATTCAACTTAAGAACTACGGTTTCCAAAAAGAATCAAATCGAACGAAGAAACAAAACTCAAACGGCGAAAGAAACAAGCTTCGTTTACTAATCTGGACCTAAGTCAAATTTTACAGTAGCAAAAACTTGTTTCAGTAGATTATTCGTAAAGAGGGTTTCGAGATGAAACTATAAGCGCTTGAATCGCCTGATTCCGATAAACGAGCGAAAAGTTATGCTAAAACGAAAATCGGATCATAAATCGCGATAAAAAAATCACGGAATAAATCCGTGAAAAGAAAAACGACGAACAGATTAACGAACGAACGTTCGTTATCTGGATCTAAACGATGAACGCGTTCATTAAGACGAACGAACGAGCGAACGCTCGCTAATTAACCTAAACCGAAAAAACCGATCAAAATAATAAAAAACGAATCTAAAAAAACCGAATGAAAACCGGCGAAAACCGAACGGTTTTCTTGGAATAACCGGTGGCGGGTCAACCTCGGCGGCGGCGGTCGGCGGTGGCGGCGTCTCCGGCGAACGGTGTCGGCGGCGGGCGGGGCTCGGGGCGGCGGCGTCGGCAGCTTCGGCGGGTGGCGGGGTGGCGAGGGGCGGCGGCGTCGAGCTCCGGCGACGGCGTCGACGTCGGCGGCGGCGAAAGGCGGCGGCGGCGGGCGCGGGGCTCGAGGCGGCGGCGGCTAGGGTTTCGGCCCCGGGGCGGGCCGGCGGCTTATAAAGGCCCGGCCAGGCGGAGTCCTGGCCGGTTACGGCCCGTAGTTGGTTCGAAGTTTTTTTTAAAATAAATATCACGCAGAAAAAAAATGAAAGAAATACTAAACGGACTCCAAAAATCCCAAAATAAATTTTCCCCGGCTTCTAAAATCAAGCCGGTTTAGACGAACATTTATTTGGAGCCTAAATGCAATTTTGGAAAACACGCATTTTTCCTAAATTCAAATAAAATAGCCAGAAAATCCAAAATAAAATCTTATTTGATTTTTTTATTAAATCCTCAATATTTCTTTATTTTGGAAAGTCATTTTATTCCCTCTCTCATATTTATATAATTGAAATAATTGAACATAAAATAAATAAAATCAAATGATCCTATTTCTAAAATTTGAGAAAACTCAAATATGAAAACATTGAAATCCCCAACTCTCTCCGTGGGTCCTTGAGTTGCGTAGAATTTCTAGGATCAAGGCAAAATGCATTAAATATGATATGCAATAATGATCTATTTGTATAACGTTCCAAATTGAAAATTTGGGATGTTACATTCATGGTCAAAGTACTGGAATTGCCATCATCAAAAACTGAAATTGCCATGCTCTACAAACTAAAATTGCCATATGGCAACTTTTGTTTAAGCACCATGGCAACTACAGTGTAAACATCATGGCAACTTTGGGCAAAAAAATTCGTCGAAACATATCAACATGGGGTCTAGTTTGGAAGATCTCGTCGAGACGGAATTAATGGTGAAAACGGATTTTTAATTCGCTTTTTTAATTAGGAGATAAAACATTTTAAGCCAAAAACTAAAAAGATTTCTGCTGATGTCATCTGTTTATACGTGGCAAAATGAGTGGTGATGGGGGCGTGTGGGCGATGTGCAAACGCCCACATGTGTGGGCGCTAGTTTTTCCGTAAACAAATGCCTGGTGAGGCTGACGGCTATGCATTTTGCTTGGAAGGTTGTGATCTGGAAAACTGCTAACGTTGTCAACGCAAATGTTGGATCAACTAATTAAGATGATGACAGGAGGGATGACGCTAAACATGCAAGTTCATAATTGTATGATTGTTCATTTTTGCATCCAGAAACCCATTATTGTTCTCTTTTGCTTCTAGAAACTCATTGTTCTTTTTTTGTTATTCTAGAAACTCAGCGTTCATGGGAGTGGGATAATGCGATGCCACCGGTTACATGTGTGTGTCAACGGTAAACCACACCAAGGCAGCAAGGGATGTTGAATCGGTCAATTTTGTCTATGTGAAAGAGAGAGCAACACAACGAACAACACTCGAGGCAGAGACGAGGCGATTCGTTCGGGCCGAGGGTTCACCGATCGCCTCTGATTTGAACAAAACTAGCTGTGTGACCCGCGCATTTGCGCGGCTAGATTTACTATCTGTTGTACTGTGATCTATTGCAAACTACCATTTGATTTATATTTCAATGTTGTATTAGTATCAAAATATTTCATAATATAAATGGTGATTGTAAAAACCAATGCTTTCTTAGGTATTTGATGGAGTGAGCATTTTGTTGCCGACAATGATATTTTGTTGTCTAACAACAACAATGAAAGACAGATGGCACTGAGACCCGCCATTCGTTCAAAATCATAGATTTTATATTAATCTTTGACCTTTTTTATTTTACTCCTCATCCTTTGTATCCATCCCGCTTCTATAACATTTAGAGGAACTTACCTCGTAATTAAATATTAGTATGTATGAGGTATATACATTCAACTCCTTGCTTACAAATTTAAAGGAAATATTGAATTAATAAATTGTGAATTATACTACTCCCTCCATCCGATGAAGAGTGTACATTTCACTGAAAAATTTGTCCAGAAATGAGTGTACTTCTATCTTCTCAATGCAATTTGAAGTTGAAATTTTTTCTCTCTCATCAGTAATCAAGACCAACAACATTCTACACATGGGCTTCTTAATTTCTTCATGCACTTAGCTCATTAGGGGTTGAATAATGAAAAACGAGAGAGATGATGGCTGGCACCTTTCCAATGCATTTGTTTACTCTACTTCATAATTTGTCCAAAAATATCTATATGTACACTCTTCATCGGACCGAGGGAGTAACTCATATTAGATTTCTACATGTACTATTTACTTCTAAATGCTTCGAGAAATGATGTGGTACTCAAATTGCCTTAGTCATACCAACAATGTAATTACCAGATTAAATTCATAGATAGACTTGCAAGAAATATCAATTCTCACTTAGTATCATCAAAAGTTTCCCTCTATTGTCATGCACGTGTTCTTATGGAGATTGATCCACATATTTTTAACATAACCGAAACATCTTACTACATAGTTCACATGATCTTTTGCTCCCAACCTCTGCTCTTAGAGCCAAAATATAGCTTTGCTTTATTAACTCAAATGATATATGCTATTTTACACATGTGTACCAGGTTGGCATCGAACAGCCATTTTTTGGCATGATCATATGGATGTCCTATACACGGTTCAGATACATGCATACCCTTTTTTTTTGTTTTTTCAAGTGTATATACCTCCTCCTGTTTGCCATTTATTTTTACATTGCCAGACTTCTGCACGTTGATATATCTAAGAATTTAAAAGTGCGTTATATCGACTAGGGGGGGGGTGAATAGGCGATTTTTACAAATTCGTCACTGAGGAATTTCTAGGTGACTTCTAAACCTTCACAGACTTGGTCACTCGGCAATCCACAATTCCTCTTGGATGCTCATACCATAACGCCTAACCATCTGGAGGATACACAGTTCTCAATGTAACAAGTGTCGGTTTCACACAGGAACAATCTCTTTAGTGATGCTCAATCACTTTGGGTTGTAGGTGTTTGGGTTTGGGTTTTGGGTTTTCCTCACTTGATGATTTTCGCTCAAAGTCCTTAGAGGATGGGATGCTCTCAATGACAAGTGTCAGTTTCTCTTGGAGCAGCCAACGAGCTAGTGGTTGTAGGGGGTGGCTATTTATAGCCTAGGGAGCAGTCCGATATGATAAGGCATTGCCCTTTTAATGATAAGACCGTTAGGTGGGTAGATATTTTGGATAGAAGGTGCATAGCATAGCAACGGTCAGAAATATGAGGTTCAAATTCCTCAGGGCTATCATGTTTCTCACTGTGTAGGCAATCCGCACTGGCGAATTCCTAACTCCTCAGTTAGAACAAATTCCTCAGAGACCAGAAGATCTTCGTCTCTGTCACTGAAGAAATTGATTGAACTGATATGAGATTTCCAATGGCTTCACTCGAAAGGATTGCGTAGGTATAGGATTTTGAGATGAGCATCACATGGAAATCACTTTCCTTAGTATTACCTCGACCCCCTTTAACAGTACGGTATTTCCTAGGACGCAAGAAAGATAAAATGAAATAACGAAAATAAAAGTCTTCACGCTTCATAATTCCCGCATGAATATCCAAGTCTTCAAGGTCACACAAATTTCTTCACTTTCAAAATCTTCAGGAGAACCAAAGTCTTCAGCTGAAGACATACATTTTTAGGGTTCGACTTTTTTTTTCATAAATATCAAACTCCTCATCGAATTATAGAGCCTGTGTACACTCACAAACATATTAGTCCCTTAACCTATAAGTCTTCAATACACCAAAATCACTAAGGGGCACTAGATGCACTTACAATCTCCCCCTTTTTGGTGATTGGTGAAAAATAGGTTAAGTTTTCAATGGGGATAAACATATCAATTGAAAGTGCTAAGTATTGAGCAATTTGATTGCAAGATATAGAAGAAATCCCCATGAAGATGTGCATATTTGAGGAATTTGCTTTCGATAGCAGATGCACATTGTAGAGTAATATCATGGAGATCTCCCCCTATATCTTGTAATTCAGACACGCATTTAACATATTGTATGAAGAATTTGAAATACATGATGAAATATGGTGTCTGACGAAATTCAGCATGCGTGCATTAAGTACTTAAGGAATTAAGCAAGCAGAAAGTAGTCAAAAGTATCAGACCACCATAGGACTTAAGTTTACAACTCGGCAAATCAAACACATCAGAAGAACTAGAGTTGTAACTTAACAAAAAAACACCCATATAAGAGACCCGCTTGAAGACTAACTAAAATTTCTCCCCCTTTGTCATCAAATGGCCAAAAGGGACGAAAAGTGAGGACTAACGCCCCCGAAGAATATCATCATGACGTTGATGGAGGAGCGCTAGCGTTGTTGGGGTCGTCCGTTGTTGTAGGGCTTGCCACAGTGTCGTCCAAATCTTCAGCATCGTTTGTCTCGCGCGATGAAGAATATGAGCTGAGGAATTTTGACCTTCTTGAATTTCTTTGAAGGTAGCTGAGACCAGTCAAAGTCCTGTTGGAAGTCCATCTTCTTGAGTTCATCATAAGTGTAGCTATGCGAAAGAATAGTCCAGGTGCGGTCGAAGACTTGATGCAGATAATGGTGATTCTTATTCACAGTGTTTTGAGTGACAGTCATGTTCTGAAGAATTGCACCAAACTGACGCTTGAACCACTTGTGATTTCTGTCCACCTTCTGATGAAGACTAAGCAGCAACTCACGATCAGTCATCACACGCGGAGCAGTTGCCTGAGGATATTGCTTTAAAGCATTGCAGCAGTGTCTTGAGTGGCAGAGTCATCATATGTGGAGTAGGATGCTACCTTTCAAAATTGACCATCCAAAGGATGAGTGCCTTCATCAATAATTGCGGCCTTGCCCTTCTCATCAGTCGAGGAAATAGTCCGTTTGAGGACTTCAATTGGGGTCAAATAACTGAGATGATTCTGAAAGTCAGCCTTGTAATGAATTGAAGTCCTTGATCTGATGAATTTCATGATCCAGGGAGCGTAAGGCTTCAACTCAAATGGTGACAAAGTAGCATTGGCCAAAGTCCTCATGAAGAAATCATGATAGTTGATTGGAATACCATGCATGATGTTGAAAAGTAGATTCTTCATGATGCCAACAACTTCTTCTTCTTCAGAGTTGTGGCCCTTAATTGGACTGAGGGTTTTGGCTAGAATGCGATAGACAGTCCTTGGCACATATAGCAAATCCTTGACGAGGAAATTTATTCTTGGAGCTTGGCCAGCCTTCAAAGGCTTCATCAGCACTTGCATCAGATGATTTTGCAATTCAGGTTCTTCATATAGTTTTGGAGCGCCTTCAGTGGATGGACTGACTAGGACGGCATGAAGCAATTCAAAGGCCAGAGCTTTTTGATGTGTATTTTCAGTCATCCAGTCCAGAACCCATGAATTCACGTTGTCAACATTGCCTGTCAGATGCAAAGTGGCATAGAACTGAAGAATAAGCTCTTCATTCCAGTTGTAGATATCGGTGCAGAAGTTGAGTATCCCTGCGTCATGAAGAACACTGAGGACTGGGGTGAAACATGGAAGAGACTCCATATCCACATGAGGAATTTGCATAAGGTCAAACACTTTATCCTTGTCAAACAACAGTGTTGAATAAAAATTGATCTGAGAAGCAGTCCAGAAACGCTTGCGGCGAAGGCGAGCAGAGTCATAAGGATTGAAATCAGAGAAGAAATGACGCTCAGCAAAGAAGTTATCAGGAACATGATGACTACAGTAGCTAAAGGTTTACCGTACCATGTGGTTCAAAAAATTGTAGCTAATTTTGAGATTGTGAATAATTTTTGAAAACAGGAACATATTTCGGAATTCGAAACATTTTTAAGAAAATTTTGAAAACAATTTCAAAGCAGGAACATACTTTAAATTTGTGAACAAAATTTTAAAAATATGAACATTTTTATTATTTCGAAACAATTTTGAAAACCATGAATATTTTTTGAAATTTCTAGATAACTTTTTTGAGTTTGGCAACAAATTTTGGAAATGGGAAATTTTCGGAGACCGCAATTTTTCTGGGAAAATTTTGGGATTTTCCTTCAAAAATGAACATTTAATGAAATTTTGGTTTTTTTGAATTCTGATCAAACTTTTGAAATTCTGACAATTTTTTTGGAATTATGACCAATTGGAATTATGAAATTTATTTATATATGTGATTTTTGACTAAAAAGTGTAATAATTTTGAAATTACAAACATAATTTCAAATTCTGGATCATTTTTTGAATTCCTGAATAAAATTGTGAAAAAGCAGCATTTTTTAAAGTACCAACATTTATTGAAAACACGACCATATTTTAATTTGTGAACTAATTCTGAAAACATGATTTTCCAAGAATGCAGACAATATTTTAAATATCTGATTGTTTTTTTGAAAGAGTAAAGTAAACTGGAAAAAGGAAAAAGGAAATATGAAAACGAAGAAGCAAGAGAAATAGATATATAAAATGTAAAGAAGAAAAACAAAAAGGGGAAACCCAGTAAAAAATTGTTTTAGGAACATTGGACCTTCTAGAAGGTTCCTATAACATTGTCAGGAACTAACATTGTTAGGAACCATCCAGAAGGTTTACAAACCAGAGTCCTAGGGTCCTGTGGCACGTTCTAGCTGCTGAATGGGTTCAAAGAACTCTGTGCATGGAGTTCATAAGCATGGGGTGACACAAGGTCAAGTAAGACTTCACTGAAACTGTTTGTATTGTACCTTTTCTATTAAATTCTGAACTTATGTGTCAGAACTATGATGACACAAGGCTTCATTAACAATTTTGTAATGTGTTTCGACAAAAGGTTTGCTACCTATTGAAATGTTGCCCCTCATTGATCTAATCCAAGATACATTACATCTTAATTACTGCACTTCTCCCATTTCTATTTCTTGAGTTCATGTGTCCAAACAGGAGACTAACCTTGTAACACAAATAAAAAGTGGCACCCTCGAGCTCAATTTGCAGATAACTGGAAGCATGTCGACCGCCTCTCCCACACGAGGTATGTCCCATGGGATTCTCCGCCCACTACTAACTGCTTCCAGCCTTATCTCCTAGCGAAGCAACATCAACTCGTTCTCCCAACCTTCTTCCTCCGAAAAATCTCCCATCAACCCCCATTGTCGACCGAGCATTGTTGCGCACCGACACGACTGCTAAATCCATCGCCGACACCCGAGAGATAATGCTTCGCGACCACCGCCGTTGCGGGTTGGAACCCACAACAACACGTTTGCCTTTTTTAGAAAAGGAGGATGACCCCGGCCTTTGCATCTGGAAGATGCATGCAGCCATTTTTTTGATTATTCACAAAGACCTTACAAAGAGATACATCAATAAGTCTGAAGCCACCATCTTCGCAACATCTGTCGCTACTCCGATCTAACCGATGAAGGGGGTGCCGACAGTCTGGGCCAAATACTAAACAGACCTCGCATCATTTCCTAACATCTAAAACTCAAGGCCCCAACTAAGCCACCTACTGTGGGGCACTCACATGTTCCACGCCCTCTTAGAGGCTGCCGCCGCCATCTTCCACCGATCCATCTTCAGAGCATGTACCGGCACATCAATTGTCAAGCCTGCAGCCGACACCACCATGACTTCAGACAACGCCACCTCCCTACGCACGTCCATCATCATACATCTGTTGCCGAGACCCTGTTGCGCCACGCCGCCGAGACTCCACATCGCCGACGCGAACAAGAAACGCCGCTCCACCAGTAAAATAGTAAAACCGTCCATTGGTCCCTCAATCCAATGCACACCTCCAAGAATGGCGCCCCCAAGGAGGGAACGACAGGAGAGCGCCGCCATCATCCGATCAATTGATCAAGGGTTTCCCCCGGAGGTATCAGGAGGAGCTAGGAGCTTCACCTCGATGATGCCTTCAAGAAGGAAACAATGAAAAAGCGTCGCCATCACCGGCTCCGGCTACTGGCCGGAGACTAGGTTTTCACCCGGATCTGTCCCAAGTAATCCGGCCGACAATCCGTGCACCATCTCGACCGCCTTCAAAGCCTCGGATCTAGCCGCCTAGATTTGGCGATCATCCGCAACAACACTTCCAGCATGGGAGCCCTTGGCACACCGGCCACTGCCTGTGGGTGCCACCACTGGAGCCTGGGAGGAGGGCTGCCACCCCACCTCTCCAAACCGTCAGAGCAGTCAAGAGGGATCCCGCACGCTCGTCATCATCTCTGATCCAAACCAATCCGAAGACCAAGCCACTAGATCGCCAGTGCAGATTCGCCTTGGACAAGGACATCATCACGTTATGCCGCCGCGGGCAGCCCGAGCTTCACCTGCCGCCACCTTCCAGGGCCGTCGCCCGGGATCCAGGCCGAATGTCGCCGCCGCCACCGGCCACGTTCCGCCGCCGCCAGAACTCTCGATGCTAGGGAATGATTGCGAGGCAAGGAGACACTATTGCAACAAGTACGACATGATGATGATCGACAGTCGGGACTCGCCTTGAGAATCTAGTATGTTGTGGTTGACGCCGAAGATGGCAACATGGATGATGCACCACGGGTCTCACCGGAGGTGCTTTGGGGCTTGTGTTTCAAAGGTACTCGCCATAGGTGCTTGCAACAAGGGTCATGCCGCAAGGAAGTAATCGCTGCTGGGGACTCATCAGATGTGCATTTTGCAACATGGGTTGTGTTGCAACAGGGTTTGCAACATGAGTCGCGTTGCAACAAGGTTTGAAACAAGGATCATGTTGCAACTAGGGATGTGCAGAGCGGGACGATGACACGGTGGGAAGCGCACTGGACGGCTCGCGACCTAGCTGATCTTTGCCCCAGTCCGATGCGTAGCGTGAGCAAATTAAAATCGATGCAAGTCAATTGTATTTTTTTGTTATTTGCAAAGGATGTTTGAATCTGAAAGGTTCATGTGCACACATTTAATGTGCTATAGTGGAGCAGATATATGGCCTAAAAGTTGGAAATAATACTAATAATAAATGCCAAAGTATTCCCATGAGGCTGGTCATTTCAGTGAGTAATTTAGACGAGTAGCGTGTATATGTTACTGATCTAAATTACTCCTTTGTAGAATCGCTTTTCATTGAGAAGTGCTATGTAACATACTCCCACCCACCCTTCCGGTTCAGAGGACATAATTTAAAAGTCTTACCAACCAAGATAGATGGTGAATGATATAATTTTTCTAGTTTGCAAAAGTACTCAATTATTGTGCTCGTTTTTCTGAAATAATTATGTTTACCTGCATTAATTGTAATGCATACATGTGTGACGAATAAATGACCAAAAACATTTACATGCATTTGTGATTTTTCTCTTAATCCTTACATGGATCATTTAATGCACATTAAAATCTGAACATGTGATGGGAGCAATAAAAATGAGACTGATAAAACGAAAGTAATTTTTTTGAGGTAAACCCTATAAATGAAAGGAAGGGAGTATTATGTTGCTCTATTTCTCCCTCTCCTCTTTAGTTACTTTGGACATCAACTGTTTTTTCTATATGGCAGACATGTTACTAACTATTATACTCCCCCTGTGAGTAGTCTCAGTTGGCCGATCCTTCAATCAAATGGCAGCATCGCCAGCATGCCACGCAACTTGGCTGGCCCTGTGTACCACTATATCTTCCCCAACTTATGTTGGTCGGAACGGTTCGCATCCATTTGTTTTTTCCTCAGCCTCCTCTCTTCTATCTTTCTCTATCGCCCAAACTGCCGCCATGGCCTGTGCCTCCCCGAGTGCCCCTCCTCTTTTCTCTTTCTCTCATGTACCTAGCTCATGGGCCTCTCCTTCCGGTAAGACCCCATGGAATGCACATGTCCCATGCTCGGGGGCTACCGTTTGACCCTGACCACCACTGCCACACTATCGATCAAAGGAGGGTGGCTACCACCAGCAGCAGGGGTGGTTACAAGAACAACACCACCGTCTGTTTCCGGTCACGACGTTGCTGCGAGCGGAGTAGCGCATCGGATGACGATGATGTGAGGTTTTGCCGTGTTGCCGCGGGACGCTGTCGAGCGTGGCCTTTTTCATCATTCGAGCAGTTGTGGGAGGCGCCAATGATGCGAGCTCGCTGGAGATGTTTATGTGGGTACCGGTATTGCCTGGTGGCGACAACTGGGCGCAATGTGGGTCATGTTGTGAGCACAACATAGATTATGTTGCAAAGCACTCATCGTGCAAATCTCTTAGCGCAACATGGCCCATAGTGCAACCTCTGAGTGCAACATGATCCATGTTCAAACCTCATGGATCGGATGGTTAGTGCATGTTGGATCCGATGGCTCGCGACCTGGCTGATCCTTTTAAAGATCAGCGCTAGAGAATACATGAACCGTACATGTGACAAACGGTCTGGTTTGGCATGACTAAGAAAAGCAAGCGAGGCCTTCGGAGTTGAGCGAGGGTATCCCAAGTTTGATAGACTAAAAGTAGAAATACCTCTTATGATCATGAGACATTTCCATTTAGCTGGAACCAATGAAGAAATTTCTCCATACACAAGAGTGGTGCTGAGGGCATTTACTACTTCTTTAGGGATTGAATCATCGAAAGCCACAGAAAAAAGGCAAACGAATCTGCACAAAGGGAAGAAAAATGAACGAAGAAACACTCAACGCAAGCTGCTTCTTTGTCC
Organism: Triticum dicoccoides; assembly: GCF_002162155.2. Classification (NCBI taxonomy): domain Eukaryota; kingdom Viridiplantae; phylum Streptophyta; class Magnoliopsida; order Poales; family Poaceae; genus Triticum; species Triticum dicoccoides. The sequence continues at coordinate 34,076,609 of NC_041391.1, read as the reverse complement.
TCCACCCTCAACGTGATGGCGGCAATTGGAGGATTGAGCTCAGAGCTGCTTGAAGCCGAAGCGCATGAGGAAGAAGCAGAGCCTCCCAACCAACACCACAGACTCCACCACCCACATCAGGTGGTACACCACCTGCTCGCATAGCACGGCCAGCACGTTCACGCGCGGCCGCCACCGCACGCGCGGCTTCCTCGGCATCTTACGCTTCCGTATCCACTCGCCCACCTTCGCGCGCGCCATCAAATCTTATCAATCCAAGTTGATCGAGTCAGATGCTTCTTCTTCTTTGTTGCTTGTTTGCTACAGCTCTGTACGTCTGACTCCTCCTCCTTCTGGCCGAGCTTTATAGGTTGGCACCTAAATGAAAAAGATTCGAAGTCAGACGTACGCCTAGTCAATGAACGAATGCCTCTGCTGAACCCCACGGCTGCGGGGTTTCCTGGGAACATTCCAATCTGAAGCGAAAGCTCAAAATGCTGACGTTGTGATGTATGGCTTGAAAAGTGGATCGGAGCAGTTTGCATTAACTAATTATTAAGATGTATCGTTAGTTAGTTAGGAGTAGTTAGTTAAGCTCATCATCGTTGTTTGATAGTGGAGTATGCCGCCGTGGTGCTCAAGCCAAATTTATTCGTTGATCGCTTCATCGTCTCTCATGTCTGCAAAACATTGTTTGACTCTGATGACAGGAGCGATGACGCTAACATGCAGGTGGTGGCTAACTGTATAATTGTTTTTGTTTGTTCTACAATAATGCAATGCTACGAGTTTTATATTTCAAAAAAGGACACTCTATTGAATCACTACTGGGAAATCCGTAGCAAATCACTTTGCTTAGTACAACTCTAGGAAAAGACCGGGACTCCGCGATTGTCACCCTTTACCAAAGCTCTCAAAAAACTCGGCAAACAAAAATACTCGGCTTACACACCTGTTACCGAGAGCTCACGGGCGGCCCTGAAGAAAGAAGACGCCACGTGCACTTGCCGCCCGCGATTGATGGCTCCGTGACCGTTCCGTTTTGCCGAATGTCCCGTGCCGAACGTTCGGCATATACTTTTTATAACAAAAATATAAAAATACATGAATCATTTACCGAGTTTTTTTTTACAAGGCTCTCGACAAAGGCCTTATGATGATCCGAGGTATTGTCACATGGCTTGTTTTGCCGAGAGGGATGATATGATCCTCTTGAAGAATAGCTATTGCCAAGAGCGATGATATGATCCCAGAATATAGCTATGTTAGTTTATTTTACTTTACGGAAATTTGCCAAGTGTCCTACACCTAGAGCTCGGGAAATGACCAGAATATATGAGCTACTCCCTCCGTCCAGAAATACTTGTCAAAGGAATGAATGTATCTAGACATATTATAGTTCTAGATACATCAATTTTTATCCATTTCCGCGACAAGTAATTCCGGACGGAGGGAGTAGATGATGCCATGTGGCCATGTTTCCTGAGTGCTACACTCGGCAATGATCAATGGATATAGTAGATGCTGCTCCGTGTCCTCTATGCCGAGTGCGGCACACGCCAAAGGTGCGGTCACCATTTTGTTAGAAAAGGTTTTGCAGCCAGTCCTGCAATAACACATATTGTAAACAGATGCACATATCACCATTCATATAGCATTTCACAAATATTCACATCATATGGCAATTGACACATAAGTATCATCAAACATATATCACAAGTTCATATTCTCAAAGACATATATCACAAGTTCATTGGCACATACACATTACAAAGTACAATTTCTCACATACCATTAGAAATTCAGACACATTAATCACAAGTTCAGGGTTATCCAGAATGACATATAAAAAATACTTTGAATACCAATACAAAGGAATTACTATCCTACATTCTTTTGTAATTTCTATGATTAGAGGAATTTTGTAACAATTCTACATGATAGATTACTTTAACAAATTTTACTTTAGAGCCCTTAGAGCATGTGTACAACAGAACCCCTTAAACCCTTGATAAACATATGGGCGGATTACCCGGTCACAAAATGGCCGCCCAACTACTCCCCCATGCCAAGCCCAAATGTCCGGGTTGTCTGACCCAAACCTAGCCCATATGTGGTAGATATGGGCTGTCTGGACATGCCTGGACGCGGCCGCCAAGTCAGACCGGCCGAGGCCAGCCCCATCCGACTCCACTCCGCACCACCCGAGACGAAACCCTAGACCAGCGTTAACCGCTCCGCTCACAATCCAGTCTGCTTTGATCCCCAATGTTCCTCTCACCACGCCATGATGGTCCGCTCTGGCAACGGATCCGACAACGAGTTTGACACCATCGACTGGACGTGCTTCTCTAGGAGGAATCCAGCCTTACCTAGGAGGTGAGGAGCTCGCCGTTCGAATTGATTTCCACCAGTCACGGATGGATAGGGGCTGGAGCTTGTGTTCCGCGCCTCCCCGGTGGTCCGGCGGCTTAGCCCAGGCTCTTCACGCCTATTGCAGTCCCTGCCAACACGCCGCATTCCACGCACCTCACCTCCGGACCGGCCCTTGCTCCGACCGACTGCACTGGGAGCTCGTGCCTGCACCGCCAAGCCGCGATGGTGGCTCTCGAATGTGAGCAAAGGGCAGCTCGCCGTGCGACGCAACATGACGCGTGGATGGCGCACGACGGAGGCCAGATCTAGCCAGTTCGGCTGGAGGTCCGGGCAGTCCATGCGTGTCACACTGCCCTTTGTCTCAGAGGAAAGCCTCCTCCGGCGATGCCATCCGCCATCCTTGACTATGGCGGACACAGATGCCCGCCGCCGCTGCAAAAATGGTAA
>NC_041391.1:34071683-34073560 GCF_002162155.2 Triticum dicoccoides | reverse complement strand
GCCCCCACAAGCCGCACCATGAGGGGATCTTGGGGGAGGGGCGCGCACTGCCTAGACGATGATGCGGGAGCTGGCGGAGGAAGGCCTCCTGACGGCCAGGGGCGGAGCCAGGCCCCGGGCACCTAGGGCCCAGGCCCGGGGCGTGGCCTTTTTTCCTAGCTATTACCTAGATAGATTTTCGTATAGGCCCGGGGTACAACCCAGCACAGACGAAGGCCCAGGTCTGCTACCTCACACCAATGACCGATCCACGCAGCTCTCCACCACTGCATGCACGGGCACAATGCACGACCTAGCTCACAACCTCCAACGCTCGTGCGGGCGCGCGCGCCGCCGCCTCCCTGCTCGGCTGTTCCCGTTCCGCCCTCCCCAGTTCTGAGCAGCCCTGGTTGATTGGTTCCCTGCCTAGTCACGTCGACCTGTGTGAGTGTGCAACCCCAGCCCACGGCTGCTGGCTGGAGTCTCCGTCCATGGTATGTCGGCGGCCGCCCTCCTTGGGCCTCCTCAATCCCCAGCACGACAGCCCCCCTCGACCGACTATGAAGCTCTTACCATGACACAGGTATTTGAAGGAGAGCTCCTTTCGTTTGTGTTCAATTTTGGGTCATGTGTCGTCTCGTATGTCCTCTGATGTGAGAATTTTAGCGTGCTTTTGCGTGTGTGATTCAGGTAACAGGAGGTGAAATGAGCAACGACATGAAGCAGTCAACCTTTCTCCCACTTACCAGAATGTAAATCAGGTATGTATCCTTTTTCTTTAAGAGATCGGATGTTTATTTTGGGGGAATGCTTGCGGAGCTTATGATTTTGCGGTGGAAATTTCTTGTTACTGTCTATGTTCTGCAATGTGGTGTTGTACTGAATATGTTGTTTGTGTGGGTAATGAAACATATGATAGATAGAAACAAAAGGGAAAGCTGTTTCAGTTACATTAGTGGGCACAGTTCACCTTTCGTTGTAATAGTTTGGTGTCTTGGGTGTATCAGTGTATGCATGTGTGTGTTAGTATGTCAGTATGGATGATTTAATCTTAATGAGGGTGTAGGAAAGTTTTCCCCTCTGCTGGAAAAAAAATTTAGGCCCGGATCTTGCTTCAATCCTGACTCCGCCACTGCTGACGGCCAAGGTTCTCCGGTGCTGCCCATGGAGGACGACGCGGTGGTGGTGTGTTCTATGCTGATCGAATAAGATCCGATCAGAAGAAGAAAAAGAAATACTTGAACATCTTATGATCATGAGACATATACATTTAGCTGGAACCAATGAAGAAATATCTTTATACACAGGAGTGGGGCTGAAGGGCATTCACAACTTTAGGGATCGAACGCCTCGGAAAAACAACTTTAGGCACAAAAGAAAGAAAAATGAAGGAAAAAACAGTCAACGCAACCTGCTCCTCCACCCTCAACGCCATGGCGGAAAGGGGAGAAATGGACTCAGAGGTCAGAGCTGCTTGAAGCCGAAGCGCATGAGGAAGAAGCAGAGCCTTCCCACCACCACCACGGACTCCACCAGCCACATCACGTGGTACACCACCTGAACGCGCTGGCCGCAACCGCAAAAGGGCCAACAAGAAGGCGCTGGCCCGGGACTTCGAGTGCGTACTGGTATCGTTCCCACTCCTGCTAGGCGCCCCGCTGGAGCTGCTCCAGCTCTTAGGCCAACTCCACCGCGCGACCCTATCCTGTCCGGCCCCGTCCGTTTGGGATAAAACGGACAAACGGGGCCGCCCAGCGGCAGACCCCATTTTACTTTTTCATCCGTTTCGTGTTCGTTTCACCCCATCTCTGGATCAAAGTTGGTCTCGTTTTGAGGCAAAAGCGGACACAGACGGACACTCTCTGACCACTCCTCATCCGCCTCGGTCCGCTTGCATG
>NC_041391.1:34035056-34070482 GCF_002162155.2 Triticum dicoccoides | reverse complement strand
CGGGGAGCTCCGGGCGCGCACGGGGCGAGCAGCGGACGCGTCGGGGAGCTCCGGGCGCGCGCAGTGGCTGCCGGGGGCGAGCACGCGGCGGTGAGGCGCGGCGAGGGCGCGGCGAGGCGAGGGCGCGGGCAGGTGCGGCGAGGCGAGGAGCGCTTCGGCCGAAGCGTGGCACCGCACGGACGCCGCGGCGAGCGACGGGAGCACGGGCGTGCTAGCTAGTGAGGCACCGCGTTCGCGTCCTTGCTAGCTAACCAGCCAGCCGCCGCATTCGCGTGCGTGCTTGCTAGCTAGCTAGCCAGCCGCCGCGTTCGCGTGCATGCGTGCTTGCTAGCTAGCTAGCCGGCCGCTGCCGTTTGCGAGCGCGTGGGCTGCGGCGAGGCGGCCGCGGCGGATGGCAGCCGGCGGGGCACGGCCTGGGCACGAGTGCGGCGAATCCGGACAGCGCCGGTCCTCCTCGACGACGTCGGCGGCGGTCGTCCATAAAGTGTTCGATGAAATGTCTAAAGCAGAATACAGCCGGACTTATTTTGGGTTGGGTTGGCCGCGGTGGGCGCCTCAATGGTGGGACGACCGCATGCGGACATGCATGTCCGTTTTTCTACCCCAAACGGACAGAATCCGGCCAAACCGGACGTCCGTTTGGGGTCGTGCGGTGGAGTTGGCCTTAGGCGCCGCCTCGCTCGGCAGTATGGGCTCGGACGCCCCGATCTCCTTGCTCCGGCGCCTGGCCGCCCCGCTCTCCTTGCTCCGGCACCTGGCCGCCGATTTCCTCGGCGTCGTACGCTTCCGTATCCACTCGGCCACCTTCCCAAGCACCAAGGTGCTAACAAGCCGCAGGATTTTCGACCTATTAGTCTTATTCACTGTTTTGCCAAGTTGGTGGCTAAGATTCTTGCAGCTAGACTGCAACCACTTATGAATAGGCTGATATCTCAATGTCAGAATGCCTTCATCAAAGGTCGAAGCATACATGACAATTTTGTATATGTTCAGGCTTTGGCTAAAACACTTCGACAGAAGAAGATTCCTGCTGTGATGTTAAAGTTGGACATATCAAAAGCTTTTGACTCTGTTTCTTGGGAGTTCCTGCTCAACCTTATGAGATTTAGGGGGTTTAGTCAAAAATGGAGGGACTGGATTTCTTGCCTTTTTCTCTCGTCATCCACCAGGATCTTGGTGAACTCTTGCACCACGGAACAAATCATGCACCGTTGTGGCCTCAGGCAGGGTGACCCTTTATCCCCCCTCCTGTTTGTGCTTGTCATGGATTGTCTTGGCAGACTAATGGATCAAGCACAAGTGCACGGCATTTTGTCGCCTATTGGTAACCAGATCATCAAGCATAGAGCTTCCATTTACGCTGATGATGTTGTCATTTTCTCCAAGCCTGACAACCAAGACATTTCTTCTATTGCTAGTGTTCTGGACTTATTTGGTAGAGCCTCTGGTTTGGGCACCAACATGGCCAAAAGTAAAATTTTGCCTATTAGGTGCGAAGGTATTGACCTTACCATCATTCAAAACTCCCTTGGATGCCAAATTGATTCTTTACCCTGCACCTACTTGGGTATGCCACTTTCGGACAAGAGGCTCAAGAGAATTTTCTTCCAAGGTTTGCTTGACAAGATTGCCAAGAAGTTAGCCGCATGGAAAGCTCGATGGATTACTTTGGCTGGTCGTACTGTTCTGGTCAGATTCGTGCTCTCTGCAATGCCTATTTTTCAACTTATTGCCGTTAAGCAGCCAAAATGGTTTATTAAACAAATCGACAAGATGAGAAGGGCCTTTCTTTGGGCCGGGTCAGATTCAGTTAGTGGTGGAAAATGCTTGATCAAATGGTCTCAAGTTTGCTCTCCTCTTGAGCTTGGTGGGCTAGGTATACCTGATCTGATTTGTCAAGGAAGGGCACTGAGAGTTAGGTGGCTCTGGCAGAACGCCACTGATGGTGATAAATCTTGGCATGGGTTAACACTGCCAGTGGACAAGGAGGTTAAGGCCATTTTTGTGGCTAGTACTTCAATCAAGATTGGGAATGGAAAATCCTTCAGTTTTTGGCATGACCATTGGCTGCATGGTGAGATCCCCTCGGTTTCCTTCCCGTTATTTTACAAGCATTGTAATAGGCGCCAGATCACTGTCTCTGAAGGTCTCACGGATAATCTCTGGATTTGGCTCATCAAGCGCAATCCTGATGAGGCTGTTCTAAGAGAATTTGTTGACTTATGGCACAGATTACAAAGCTTCAACATCTCTGAATTGGAAGATGAAAATTGTTGGAAATGGACTGCGAATGGAACTTATTGCACACAATCTACATACCACTTACAGTTTTATGGCAGAGTCAGCTCTCCTTTCTTGAACATCATTTGGCAGATCAAAATCCCCCCAAAAATAAAGATGTTTGCTTGGCTGGCTGTGCAAGGAAAGTGTCTTACGGCTGACAACCTTGCAAGGAGAAAATGGCCCCATGACCCGGTCTGCCCCCTCTGCAGAATTGGCCTCGAATCCGCTCACCACCTCTTTGCTGATTGCCAATTCACAGCTGGTGTTTGGGGTTTCTGCCTGACAAAATTTCAGTTTCCATTTGATGCTAGACCGAATGTCAGCGTTCCTTCCTTGCTTGACTGGTGTCTGTTGTCTCTGGAAAAATCCCTAAGCAGAGGAAGCAGGCCTTCTCCTCACTGGTGATGGCTATTTGGTGGGGCATTTGGAAGGAACGAAATGATGGCATCTTCAACCATAAATTTTTCCCCTTTCTGAATATTTGTGATCAAATTGTACTCGAGCTGCGCACTTGGTGGACTGCCGGCCTCAAGGGTGCACAGTGGCTAGGAGATCACGGATAAGAGAGTTCTATTTCTGGCAATGTAATTTCCTTTTTCCCTTTTTCTCTTTCCTTTCTTTCACCTTGCACAGTAACTCTGTAACTAGCACCTTTTTGCCTTATCTTGAGGCACTCCCCTTAATGAATGAAAGCAGCGACCTGCCTGCATTTCGTAAAAAAATAATGAAATCAATCCAAGCTGATTGAATGAACGATCTCGACAGGATCGAGTGAGTCTCGGTTGCTTCTTGTTGCTTGTCTAATACAGCTCTGCACCGCATGTCTGAAGTCCTCCTCGTCTGGTCTCGCCTGAGCTGTATATGCGGGGACGCCAACGCGGTGGGCGAGCTGATGATGCCGCCAGTCTGAGTGCGTAGACTGAGTAGTATCTACCGGTTCATAGATGGAAATGGATAGGAAGATGCGAAAACAAACAATAACACGAGCTAGACAGATGATTCCAGGTCAAACGGAGGCCTGGTCAGTAAACAAATGCCTGTTGAGGCTGACAGCTCTGGGGTTTGCTTGGAAGATTCTGATCTGGAAAACGGCTGACGTTCTGCTCAAATGTTGGATTAATTAATTAAGATGTCTCGTTAGTTAGTTATACTTAGTTTAGCTCCCCACGCATTTTTTTAGTTTAGCTCATTATTGCTGAGTATATGCCACCGTGGTGCTCAAATCTGAATTCTTAGGTTGGTCAATTGGTTAGTCATCTCACCCGTACTACACCATTGTTTGTTTGACTCTGATGATGACAGGAGGGATGACGTTAAACTTGCAAGTGGATAATCGTATGATTGTCCTTTTTTGCTTCTAGAAACTCAGCGTTGATGGGAATGAGATGATGCGACGCTACCGGTTACATGTGTGTGTCAACGGGGAACCACATCATGACAGCAAGGTGTTGATTGCGTCAATTTTGTGTGTGTATGTGAAAGAGAGAGCACCACAACTAACAACACTTCAAGGGAGAGGCGACGCGATTCGTTGGGGCCGAGGGTTGACCGGTCTCCTCTGAGTTCAACAAAGTTACACTGAAAGTGAAAACCAAGGCCTTCCTGGATGTGGGATGGGTGTCCAACTTCGTCGCCTTGCTCTTCAAAACGGTGATTTGATCTCGCATTCGCTACCACCGGCAAAAACTCTGCTTCTTTGCAGGTAATTCTTCGTTGTAATGCATCTCTATTCCTAATGAAGTAGTTGGTGAATAGTCTTTATGGTTTATTTTTACTGTTGTTTTTCGTCTCTCCTCCCACCACCCCCTCCCATTCTGGTCCGTCGATTTATTTTTCTCTCCACTCTTTATTACAACCAAAATTTTCCTAAGGTATAAAAAATCACGGATCTAACTTCCTTAAATTATTCATATCAATAGATTCCTTTTATTGGTTCAATTTTTCTTAAGAAACAAATAACAAATTTTTAAGAAACAAATAATAGATTTGAATCTAACTTTCCTAACTTATCTAAATCAATCGATTTCTCTCATTAGTAAAATTTGTTTTAGGAAACAAATAACAGACACGTCACAAACTTTCTCCCAATAAATAGTTTCTTAACATTTGCAAACTTTCCTAATCAGACACGTCACAAACGGGTTGGTACCGATATCATGTTACCAAACAATAAAACCCCATTTGCATAGAAATCAGTTCAAAATCCTAATCTCTACTCCTAATGGAGTAGTTGGTGAATAGTCTCCACGGTTTATTTTCGCTGGGTTTTTTTCGTCTCTCCTCCCACCCCCTCCCATCCTGGTCCATCGATTTACTTTTCTCTTCACTCTTTATTACAACCAGGACTTTCCTAACGTATAACAAATCACGGATCTAACTTCCTTAAATTATTTATATCAATCGATTCCTTTTATTAATTCAATTTGTCTTAGGAAACAAATAATTTTTTTAAGAAACAAATAATAGATTTGAATCTAACTTTCCTAACTTATCTAAATCAATCGATTTCTCTCATTAGTGAAATTTGTTTTAGGAAACCAATAACAGACACGTCACAAACTTTCCTCCCAATAAATAATTTCTTAAAATTTGCAAACTTTCCTAATCATACACGTCACAAACGGGCAGGTACTGATATCATGTTACCAAACAATAAAACCCCATTTGCATAGAAATCAGTTCAAAATCCTAACGTTCCTAAATTTTTACCTTTCCTTGATAACATCTAATATTTCCTATATTTTCCACCTATTGAAGGAAATCACCCCTCCATCGATATTAGCATTTTTTTGGAATGAGATCTCCGGGTTATGATTTTTTTGCGATACTTTCCAATTGTGACCTCTCCTTCCGCTCCGGCTCCTTCTCGCATAATCACGTGCACCACAGCCAGCTGACGCCACCCTAGACCTCTTGCCTCTCCACAGCTTCTCCGCCACCTCCTCCTCGTACTCCGTTGACAATCCCTCCGCCACGTTTGTCCACGACGGTGTCGAGGGCATGGCGCAACAGCGTACCAGTGGTAGAGCAGCGTATAGCAGCAGGAAGAAGCACGCAGCAGGCGAGGCGAGTGGCCAACGGTGGAGGTCAGAGATGCGGCCGGCGTGGCTGAGGGGAAATTTTAGAAAAAATAGTTCACAAATCTGAAGAAATTTTTTGAATTTCATAAAATTTCACGCATTTAAAAAATGAAAAATAAAAAATATAGAAAAAGGTAAAAAGAAACTGGGAAAGAAAATAAAAAACCGAATAAAAACAGTCAAGAAAACATGGAAAGAAAAAATGGACAGAAGTTTTCCAAAACCGGCCGAAAGCTTCTGGAAGCTTAAGAAACCCGTTGGGTTCCTTCCGGAAAACAAATAGTGTCGCTGGCTCATTGCACGTACGAAGTGTCTGCGATCGAGAAAAAAAATAAAGAAATGGGGCTTGCACAGATGGGAGGGGGGTGTGCGCCGGCCGGTCGGTGAATGAGCTAGCAGCACATAAACCGCGGCAACACGTGATGACTACAGTAGCTAAAGGTTTACCATACCATGTGGCTCAAAAAGTTGTAGCTAATTTTGAGGTTGTGAATAATTTATGAAAACAGGAACATATTTTGGAATTTGAAACATTTTAAGAAAATTTTGGAAACAATTTCAAAACGGGAACATACTTTAAATTTGTGAACAATTTTTAAAAAAATATGAACATTTTTATAATTTCAATTTTTTTTGAAAACCATGAATATTTTTTGAAATTTCCAGATAACTTTTTTGAGTTTGGCAACAAATTTTGAAAATGGGAAATTTTCGGAGACCGCAATTTTTTTGGGAACATTTTGGGATTTTCCTTAAAAATGAACATTTAAGGAAATTTCGGTTTTTTTGAATTCTGACCAAACTTTTGAAATCCTGACGTTTTTTTTGGAATTATGACCAATTGGAATTATGCAATTTATTTATATATGTGATTTTTTCCTAAAAAGTGTAATTATTTTGAAATTACGAACACAATTTCAAATTCTAGATCATTTTTTGAATTCCTGAATAAAATTGTGAAAAAGGAACATTTTTTAAAGTACCAACATTTATTGAAAACACGACCATGTTTTAATTTGTGAACTAATTCTGAAAACATGATTTTCGAAGAATGCAGACAATATTTTAAATATCTGAATGTCTTTTGAATGAGTAAAGTAAACTTGAAAAAGGAAAAAGGAAATATGAAAACGAAGAAGCAAGAGAAATAGATATATAAAATGTAAAGAAGAAAAACAAAAAGGGGAAAACCCAGTAGAAAAATGGTTTAGGAACCTTGAACCTTCTAGAAGGTTCCTATAACATTGTCAGGAACTAACGTTGTTAGGAACCTTCCAGAAGGTTTACAAACCAGAGTCCTAGGGTCCTATGGCACGTTCTAGCTGCTGAATGGGTTCAAAGAAGTCGTGCATGGAGTTCATAAGCATGGGGTGACACAAGGTCAAGTAAGACTTCACTGAAACTATTTGTACTGTACCTTTTCTATTAAGTTCTGAACTGATGTGTCAGAACTATGATGACACAAGGCTTCATTAACAATTTTGTAATGTGTTTCGACAAAAGGATTGCTACCTATTGAAATGTTGCCCCTCATTGATCTAATCCAAGATACATTACATCTTAATTACTGCACTTCTCCCATTTCTATTTCTTGAGTTCCTGTGTCCAAACAGGAGACTAACCTTGTAACACAAATAAAAAGGGGCACCCTCGAGCTCAATTTGCAGATAACTGGAAGCATGTCGACCGCCTCTCCCACACGACGTATGTCCCATGGGATTCCCCGCCCACTAATAACCGCTTCAAGCCTTATCTCCTAGTGAAGCAACATCAACTCGTTCTCCCAACCTTCTTCCTCCGAAAAATCTCCCATCAACCCCCATTGTCGACCGAGCATTGTTGCGCATCGCCGACCAACGAGAGATAAGGCTTCGCCACGACTGCCATTGCGGGTGGGACACAAAGACCTTACAAAGAGATACATCAATAAGTCTGAAGCCACCATCTTCGCAACATCTGTCGCTACTCCGATCTAACCGATGAAGGGGGTGCCGAGAGTCTGGGCCAAATACTAAACAGACCTCGCATCATTGCCTAACATCTAAAACCTGAGGCCCCAACTAAGCCACCTACTGTGGGGCACTCACAGGTTCGGCGTCCTCTCAGAGGCTGCCGCCGCCATCTTCCACCGATCCATCCTCAGAGCATGTACCGGCACATCAATTGTCAGGCCTGCAGTCGACACCACCACGACTTCAGACAACGCTACCTCCCTACGCACGTCCATCATCATACATCGTTGCCGAGACCCTGCTGCGCCACACCGCCGAGACTCCACATCACCGATACGAACAAGAAACGCCAATAAAACAGTAAAAACGTCCACTGGTCCCTCGATCCAATGCACACCTCCAAGAATGGCACCCCAAGGAGGGAACGATACGAGAGTGCCGCCATCATCTGATCAATTGATCAAGGTTTTCCCCCGGAGGTATCGGGAGGAGCTGGGAGCTTCACCTTGATGATGCCTTCATGAAGGAAACGATGAAAGGGCGTCGCCATCACCGGCTCCGGCTACTGGCCGAAGACTAGGTTTTCACTCGGATCTGTCCCAAGTAATCCATCCGACAACCTGTGCACCGTCTCGACCGCCTTCAAAGCCTCAGATCTAGCCGCCTAGATTTGGCGATCGTTCGCAACAGCACTTCCACCGTGGGAGCCCTTGGCACACCGGCCACTGCCTGTGGGTGCCACCACTGGAGACTGGGAGGAGGGCTGCCACCCCACCTCTCCAAACCATGAGAGCCGTCAAGAGGGATCCCGCACACTCGTCATCGTCTCTGATCCAAACCAATCCAAAGACCAGGCCACTAGATCGCCGTTGCAGATTCGCCTTGGACAAGGACATCACCACGTTATGCCGTCGCGGGCAGCCCGAGCTTCACCTGCCGCCACCTTCCAGGGCCGCCGCCCGGGATCCAGGCCGAACATCGCCGCCACCACCGGCCACGTTCCGCCGCCGCCAAAACTCTCGACGCTAGGGAATGATTGCGAGGCAAGGCGACACTATTGCAACAAGTACGACAGGATGATGATCGACAGTCGGGACTCGCCTTGAGAATCTATTATGTTGTGGTTGACGCCGAAGTTGGCAACATGGATGATGTACCACGGGTCTCACCGGAGGTGCTTTGGGGCTTGTGTTGCAAAGGTACTCGCCATAGGTTCTTGCAACAAGGGTCATGTCGCAAGGGAGTACTCGCTGCTCGGGACTCATCAAATGTGCATTTTGCAACATGGGTTGTGTTGCAACAGGGTTTGCAACATGAGTCGCGTTGCAACAAGGTTTGAAACAAGGATCATGTTGCAACAAGGGATGCGCAGAGAGGGACGATGACACGGTGGGAAGCGCACTGGACGGCTCGCGACCTAGCTAATCTTTGCCCCAGTCCGATGCGTAGCGTGAGCAACTTAAAATCGATGAAAGTCAATTGTATTTTTTTTGTTATTTGCAAAGGATGTTTGAATCTGAAAGGTTCATGTGCTACACATTTAATGTGCTATAGTGGAGCAGATATATGGTCTAAGTGTTGGACGTAATACTAATAATAAATGCCAAAGTATTCCCATGAGGCTGGTCATTGTAGTGAGTAGTTTAGACGAGTAGCGTGCATATGTTACTGATCTAAATTACTCCTTTGTAGAATCGCTTTTCATTGGGAAGTGCTATGTAACATACTCCCACCCACCCTTCGGGTTCAGAGGGCATAATTCAAAAGTCTTACCAACCAAGATAGATGGTGAATGATATAATTTTTCTAGTTTCCAAAAGTACTCAATTAATGCGCTCGTTTTTCTGAAATAATTGTGTTTACCTACATTCATTGCAATGCATACATGTGTGACGAATAAATGACCAAAAACATTTACATGCATAGGTGATTTTTCTCTCAATCCTTACATGGATCATTTAATGCACATTAAAATCTGAACATGTGATGGGAGCAATAAAAATGAGACTGATAAAATGAAAGTAATTTTTTTGAGGTAAACCGTATAAATGAAAGGAAGGGAGTATTATGTTGCTCTATTTCTCCCTCTCCTCTTTAGTTACTTGGGACATCAACTGTTTTTCCTATATGGCAGACATGTTACTAACTATTATACTCCCCCTATGAGTAGTCTTAGTTGGCCGATCCTTCAATCAAATGGCAGCATCGCCAGCATGCCACGCAACTTGGCTGGCCCTGTGTACCACAATATCTCCCCCAACTTATGTTGGTCGGAACGGTTCGCAGCCGTTTGTTTTTTCCTCAGCCTCCTCTCTTCTATCTTTCTCTATCGCCCAAACTGCCGCCATGGCCTGTGCCTCACTGAGTGCCCCTCCTCTTTTCTCTTTCTCTCATGTACCTAGCTCATGGGCCTCTCCTTCCGGTAAGACCCCATGGAATGCACATGTCCCATGCTCGGGGGCTACCGTTTGACCTTGACCACCACTGCCACACTATCGATCAAAGGAGGGCGGCTACCGCCAGCAGCAGGGGTGGTTACAAGAACAACACCATCGTCTGTTTCCGGTCATGACGTTGCTGCGAGCGGAGTAGCACATCGGATGACGATGATGTGAGGTGTTGCCGTGTTGCCGCGGGACGCTGTCGAGCGTGGCCTTTTTCATCATTCAAGCAGTTGTGGGAGGCGCCAGTGATGCGAGCTCGCCGGAGATGTTTATGTGGGCACCGGTATTTCCTGGTGGCGGCAACTGGGCGCAATGTGGGTCATGTTGTGAGCACAGCATAGATTATGTTGCAAAGCACTCATCGTGCAAATCTCTTAGCGCAACATGGCCCATAGTGCAACCTGTGAGTGCAACATGATCCATGTTCAAACCTCATGGATCGGATGGTTAGTGCATGATGGATCCGATGGCTCGCGACCTGGCTGATCCTTTTAAAGATCAGCGCTAGAGAATACATGAACCGTACATGTGACAAACGGTCTGGTTTGGCATGGCTAAGAAAAGCAAGCATGGCCAAGTTTGATAGACTAAAAGTAGAAATACCTCTTATGATCATGAGACATTTCTATTTAGCTGGAACCAATGAAGAAATTTCTCTATACACAAGAGTGGTGCTGAGGGCATTTACTACTTCTTTAGGGATTGAATCATCGAAAGCCACAGAAAAAAGGCAAACGAATCTGCACAAAGGGAAGAAAAATGAACGAAGAAACACTCAATGCAAGCTGCTTCTTTGTCCTCCACCCTCAACGCGATGGCGGCCATTGGAGGATTGAGCTCAGAGCTGCTTGAAGCCGAAGCGCATGAGGAAGAAGCAGAGCCTCCCAACCAACACCACAGACTCCACCACCCACATCAGGTGGTACACCACGTCCTCGCATAGCACGGCCAGCACGTTCACGCGCGGCCGCCACCTCATAAGCATCGACAGGTAGGCGCTCACCCCAGACTTCGAATGCGCCGGTAGCGCACCGGCACCCTTTCCGCTCCCGCTCACGGCCGCATCATCGTCTCTCATGTACTGCAAAACATTGTTTGACTCTGATGACAGGAGCGATGACGCTAACATGCAGGTGGTGGCTAACTGTATAATTGTTTTTGTTTGTTCTACAATAATGCAATGCTACGAGTTTATATTTCAAGAAAGGACACTCTATTGAATCACTACTGGGAAATCCGTAGCAAATCACTTGCTTAGTACAACTCTCGGAAAAGACCGGGACTCGGCAATTGTCACCCTTTACCAAAGCTCTCAAAAAACTCGGCAAACAAAAATACTCGGCTTATACACCTGTTAGCGAGAGCTGACGGGCGGCCCTGAAGAAAGAAGACGCCACGTGCACTTGCTGCCCACGATTGATGGCTCCGTGACCGTTCCGTTTTGCCGAATGTCCCGCGACGATCGTTCGGCATATACTTTTTATAACAAAAATATAAAAATACATGAACCATTTACCGAGTTTTTTTTACAAGGCTCTCGACAAAGGCCTTATGATGATCCCAGGTATTGTCACATGGCTTGTTTTGCCGAGAGCGATGACACTCGCAAATAGCTATGTTAGTTTATTTTACTTTACGGAAATTTGCCAAGTGCCCTCCACCTAGAGCTCGGGAAATGACCAGAATATAGAAGCTAGATGATGCCATGTGGCCATGTTTCCGAGTGCTACACTCGGCAAATGATCAATGGATATAGTAGATGCTGCTCCGTGTCCTCTATGCCGAGTGCGGCACACGCCAAAGGTGCGGTCACCATTTTGTTAGAAAAGGTTTTGCAGCCAGTCCTGCTATAACACATATTGTAAACAGAGGCACATATCACCATTCATATAGCATTTCACAAATAACATTTCACATCATATGGCAATTGACACACAAGTATCATCAAACATATATCACAAGTTCATTCTCAAAGACATATAACACAAGTTCATTGGCACATACACATTACAAAGTGCAATTTCTCACGTACCATTAGAAATTCAGACACATCAATCACAAGTTCAGGGTTATCCAGAATGACATATAAAAAAATACTTGGAATACCGATACAAAGGAATTACTATCCTACATTCTTTTGTAATCTCTATGATTAGAGGAATTTTGTAACAACTCTACATGATAGATTACTTTAACAAATTTTACTTTAGAGCCCTTAGAGCATGTGTACAACAGAACCCCTTAAACCCTTGATTAACATATGGGCGGATTGCCCGGTCACAAAATGGCCGGCCAACTACTCCCCCATGCCAAGCCCAAATGTCCGGGTTGTCCGACCCAAACCTAGCCCATATATGGAAGATATGGGTTGTCTGGACATGCCTGAACATGGCCGCCACGTCAGACCGGCCGAGGCCGGCCCCATCCGACTCCACTCCGCACCACCCCAGACCAAACCCTAGACTAGCGTTGACCGCTCCGCTCACAATCCAGTCCGCTTCGATCCCCGTCGTTCCTCTCACCACGCCATGATGGTCTGCTCTGGCAACGGATCTGACAACGAGTTTGACACCGTCGACTGAGACGTGCTTCTCTAGGAGGAATCCAGCCTTACCTAGGAGGCGAGGAGCTCGCTGTTCGAATTGATTTCCACCAGTCACGAATGGATAGGGGCAGTAGCTTGTGTTCCGCACCTCCTCGGTGGTCCAGCGGCTTAGCCCAGGCTCTTCACACCTATTGCAGTCCCTGCCGACACGTCACATTCCGCGCACCTCACCACCGGCCGCACTGGGAGCTTGTGCCTGCACCGCCATGCCGCGATGGCGGCTCTCGAATATGAGGAAAGGGCAGCTCGCCGTGCTACGCAAGATGACGCGTGGATGGCACACGATGGAGGCCAGATCTAGCCAGTCCGGCTGGAGGTCCTGGCAGTCCATGCCTGTCACACTGCCCTTTGACTCAAGAGGACAACCTCCTCCACGATGCCATCCGCCATTCCTTGACTTTGGCGGAGACAGACGCCCGCTGCTACTGGAAAAATGGCAAGGCATTACGGGTCGGCATCGAGAAATCCGTTTTCTCAAGGATGCCGCAACACTCGCCAGACTGGGAACAGCCGCCGGAGAGCCCCCCCTCCCCCTCGGCTGCACCATGAGGGGATCTTGGGGGAGGGGCGCGCACCGCCTGGGCGATGATGCGGGCGCTGGTGGGGGAAGGCCTCCCGACGGCCAAGGTTCTCCGGTGCTGGCCATGGAGGACGACGCGGTGGCCGTGTGTTCTATTCTGATCGAATAAGATTCACTCAGAAGAAAAAAAGAAATATCTAAACATCTTATGATCATGAGACATATACATTTAGCTGGAACCAATGAAGAAATTTCTTTATACATAGGAGTGGGGCTGAAGGGCACTTACAACTTTAGGGATCGAATGCCTCTGGAAAACGGCAAACGATTCTGCACAAAATAAAGAAAAATGAAGGGAAAAACAGTCAATGCAACATGCTCCTCCACCCTCAACGCCATGGCGAAAAGGGGAGAAATGGACTCAAAGCTGCTTGAAGCCGAAGCGCATGAGGAAGAAGCAGATCCTTCCCACCGGTGCCGCACCACCACCACCGGCACCGTTCCCGGCCGCCTTTCTAGGCGCCCGGCTGGCACTGATCCAGCTCTCCGGTGCGGTCTCCCTTGGAAGTATCGGCTCGGACGCACCGCTCTCCTTGCTCCGGTGCCTGCCTGCCGACTTCCTCGACATGGTATGCTTCCGTATCCACTTGGCCACCTTCTCGCGGGCCATGAAATCAATCCAAGCTGATTGAACAAACGATCTTCACGCGATAGAGTATGAGTTGCTTCTTGTTGTTTGTCTCCTACAACTCTGCTGACGTTTGACCTCACACTCCTCGTCTGGCCTGAGCTTTATATGTTGCGATGCCAACTCGGTGGGCGCACGAGCTGACTCTGCTGCCAGTCTGAGTGGTAGACTAGTACCTACCGGTTCATGGACGGAAATGGATAGGAAGATGCAAAAACAAACGATAACAAAAGCTAGGAAGACGATTCCTGGTCAAACGGAGGCCTGGTCAATAAACAAAGGACAACGCTAATGCCCACACGTGTGGTGGGAGCCAAACCCGACCACACGCCTTATAACATACAGACTACGACATGTCACCGCATGCATGCATGTGGAAATCTTTTTGGATTTTCAGTTTTTAAAATGTTTTATCTCTTAAATGAAAAAGCTGATTGAAGATCCATTTTCATCATTAAATTCCTCGCGACGAGATCTTCGAAACTAGATCTCATATCAATATATTTTAATGAATTTTTTTGTTAAAAGTTGCCATGTCTGTTGCACATGAATTGCCATGATGTTTACACTAAAGTTGCCATGTTATATTCATCTATTTTCTTTCATATTAAAAAGTAAATTTTGACATATTATAAAACGGAGAATTAAGAAACTAGACTTGCCATGCACCATAAACTAAAATTGCCATGATACATGCACTTAAAATTGCCATGGTTCATGCAAAAAAATATTTTCATTGTAGCGACCAGACCTCAAACAGTCGGATCTCTGTGCATCAGTGTCATCCCTGGATTAGTAATGCTGACACGCAAAGTACTCGAAGGATTTATAACAGAGTGGTAATCACACACTTATTACATCGAATGTCTCAAAAGAGAGCTTATTACAATAAATATGGCTTAAGGCCATCTAATAACGATAACAGCGGAAGGCTTGAAAGATAAGTGAGTCCATCAACTCCAACGGCATCACTGAGTATAGAACCACGATCCTAAGGCATCTTACTCGTCGTCTGAAAAGTCTGCAACATGAACGTTGCAGCCCGAAAACGGGTCAGCACATGGAATATGCTGGCAAAGTAACACATAGAGAGTAATGAAAGAATAAAGCTATACTACATGCATATTTGGCTGGTGGAAAGCTCTATGGTTACAGTTTTGCATAAAACCAATTTTTCCCTACTGCAAAGGAATAAATTTTATTTAACTATCATGGTGGTTGTTAAACATTGAGAATGGTTGACAGCATCCTCAATCCAATTAAGTAACATCATCATTAAACAAGTAACATGATGAGATTCACATGATAATCCAAGTACTAGATACTCAAGATGTCCATAACCGGGGACACGACTAATCATGATTAGTTTATACACTCTGCAGAGGTTTGCGCACTTTTCCCTACACGACTCGATCTCCTCCGTTGGTTTCCTCACACTACATGGTGTTTGAGAAACGGATGACCGAGACATAGTCTTTCAGAAGCGCTAGCACCTTACGATGGGTAGACCTGTACACCTACTTTCCCCTACATCTGCTAGTCTACCACTGTAAGAGTTCGCACGACTTAATCAACTATGCTAGAGCCCATAATAGCATGTGGCTGCACACGGAAGTTTCTAGCATGAATAATCTTATGATCCCTTTGAGCCTGGGTGGCGGTCCAAAAACAAACAGGCAATCCTGGAATACCCAGGTACCTCAATCCACCCAGATGTGTATTAAAGTTGCCACCTTAAATAAACCATTAATTAACAATCTCACATCTGTCATGGATACACTCACCCAATCCACGTCTACTAGCATAGCATGGCATAATAAGCAAACGTAGAAGTAACTCCCAAGGGTTTGATAATGAAACAGGTAATAGGTACTACCTCATCTACTTCCCAGAACCCAAATATTAATCAGATCCTAATCATGCAATTGTTTGAGGATTGATCTAATGCATAAAAACTGGGTAATAAAGAAGTATGATCAAAGTGTTACTTGCCTTGCTGAGGATCCGCGAAACCTAGGGATTCAAAGTAGCAAGCGGGGCAATCCGGGTACTCTATCGCAAGCAAACAAACAAAGAAGCATACAATAAGTACTCGTCTAATGCACAGGTAAAACTCAAATAAGAGATCTAACCAGAAAATTCAACTTAAGAACTCCGGTTTGCAAAAAGAATCAAATCGAACGAAGAAACAAAACTCAAACGACGAAAGAAATATGGTTCGTTTACTAATCAGGACCTAAGTCAAATTTTACAGTAGCAAAAACTCGTTTGAGTAGATTATTCGGAAAGAGGGTTTCGAGACGAAACTCTAGGCACTTGAATCGCCTGATTCCGATAAACGAGCAAAAAGTTATGCTAAAACGAAAATCGGATCAGAAATCGCGATCAAAAAATCACGGAATAAATCCGAGAAAAAGAAAAACGACGAACAGATTAAAGAACGAACGTTCGTTATCTGGATCTAAACGATGAGCGCGTTCGTTAAAACGAACGAACGAGCGAACGCTCGCTAATTAACCTAAACCAAAAAAAACCGATCTAAATAATAAAAAAACGAATCTAAAAAACCCAAACGAAAACCGGCGAAAACCGAACGGTTTTCTAGGAAAAATCGGCGGCGGGTCAACCTCGGCGGCAGCGGTCGGCGGCGGCGGCGGCTCCGACGAACGGTGTCGGCGGCGGGCAGGGCTCGGGGCGGCGGCGTCGGCAGCGGAGTGCGGGGTGGCGGTGTCGGCGGCTCCGACAGGAGGCGGGGTGGCGAGGGGCGGCGGCGTCGGCGTCGGGTCGGCGGTGGGCGCGGGGCTCGAGGCGGCAGCGGCTAGGGTTTCGGCCCCGGGGAGGGCCGGCGGCTTATAAAGGCCTGGCTAGGCGGAGTCCTGGCCGTTACGGCCCGTAGTCGGTTCGAAGTTTTTTTCTAAATAAATATCACGCAGAAAAACAAACGAAAGAAATACTAAACGGACTTCAGAAATCCCGAAATAAATTTTCCGCGGCTTCTAAAATCAAGACGGTTTAGATGAACATTTATTTGGGGGCCTAAATGCAATTTTGAAAAACACGATTTTCCTAAATTCAAATAAAATAGCCAGAAAATCCAAAATAAAATCTTATTTGATTTTTTTTATTAAATCCTCAATATTTCTTTATTTTGGGAAAGTCATTTTATTCCCTCTCTCATATTTATATAATTGAAATAATTGAAGATAAAATAAATAAAATCAAATGATCCTATTTCAAAATTTGAGAAAACTCAAATATGAAAACATTGAAATCCCCAACTCTCTCCGTGGGTCCTTGAGTTGCGTAGAATTTCTAGGATCAAGGCAAACTGCATTAAATATGATGTGCAATAATGATCTATTTGTATAACATTCCAAATTGAAAATTTGGGATGTTACAAACCTACCCCCTTAAGATGAATATCGCCCTCGTGATTCGGGTTGGCTAGAAAATAGGTGAGGGTGGTCCTTCCGCAAATCTTCCTCTCGCTCCCAGGTGGCTTCATCCTCGGTGTGGTGGCTCCACTGAACTTTGCAAAACTTGATAACTTTGCTGCGGATGACTCGGCTGGCATACTAAAGAATCTTGATTGGTTTCTCCTCATAGGTCAAAACACTGTCCAACTGAATCACCTGTAGCGGCACTGTATCTCTCAGCGGTATATCAGCCATCTCCGCATGGCACTTCTTCGACGGGGAAACATGGAACACGTCGTGAACTCCTGACAATCCCTCAGGCAATTCCAACTTGTAGGCAACTTCTCCCATACGCTCCAAAACTTTGTACGGTCCCACAAAACGTGGTGCTAACTTTCCCTTAACTCCAATACGCTTAACTCCTCGAAGTTGAGATACGCGAAGACAGACTCTATCTCCAACTTTGTAAACTGTCTCCTTGCATTTTGAATTGGCATAGCTTTTCTGTCTGGATTGGGCTACCTTGAGCCTGTCGCGGATTAACTTCACTTTTCGTTCAGACTAATTAATCAAATCCGGTCCAAATAACTGGCAGTCTCCAACTTCATCCCAAGACAACGGGGTTCTGCACCTCCTTCCGTATAAGGCTTCGAAAGGGGCCATCTTCAAACTGGATTGGTAACTGTTGTTGTAAGAGAACTCTGCATATGGCAAATTATCGTCCCAACTAGATCCTTAATCTAGCGCACAAGCTCTCAACATATCCTCCAATATTTTATTGACTCTCTCGGTCTGTCCATCTGTCTGCGGATGAAACGCTGTACTGAACTCTAGCCTGGTACCCAAAGTTTCGTGCAACTGATTCCAGAACTTTGAGGTGAACTGGGTTCCTCTATCTGATACAATGCTCCTCGGAACTCCATGCAGACATACGATCCTGGTCATGTATATCTTGGCCAACTTAGCACTAGTGTAAGTGGTCTTTACTGGAATGAAATGTGCTACCTTTGTCAAACGATCGACTACAACCCAAATCGAGTCATAGCCGGAACGAGTCCTGGGCAATCCTGTGATAAAATCCATGCCTAGCTTATCCCACTTCCATTCGGGTATCGGCAACGGTTGCAACAATCCTACTGGCTTCTGATGCTCTGCCTTTACTCTCTGACATACATCACAAACTGCTACATACTCCGCAATATCTTTCTTCATTCCGGTCCACCAGAAAGTCTCCTTCAAATCCAAATACATCTTGGTATTTCCTGGGTGAATCGAATATGGCGAATCATGAGCCTCTTGCAAAATCAACTTCCTGATCTCCGGGTCATTAGGAACATAAACACGGTCTTCAAACCATAAGGTATCGTGCTCATCCTCACAAAATCCCTTTGCTTTTCCTTTGCTCATCTTCTCCTTTATCTCAACAATTTCCTTGTCGGTCTTCTGAGCTTCTCTGATCTTATCCATCAAAGTCGACTGAATTTCCAACGCTGCTACATAGCCTCTCGGAACTATCTCTAAACATAGTTCGCAAAGGTCCTAAGCTAACTCCTTTGGCAATCCTGCGGTCATGAGTGTATTGACATGGCTCTTACGGCTCAACGCGTCGGCTACTACGTTAGCCTTCCCGGGGTGATACTGCAATCTCATCTCATAATCCTTGATGAGCTCCAACCATCTCCTTTGTCTGAGATTCAACTCCTTCTGCGTGAAAATGTACTTCAAGCTCTTGTGATCCGTGTACACCTCACAATGATTTCCGATAAGAAAATGTCTCCATGTCTTCAACGCATGCACTACGGCTGCTAACTCCAAATCATGCGTGGCATAATTCAACTCATGGGGTTTAAGCTGTCGTGAAGCATACGAAACAACTCTCCCCTCCTGCATAAGCACTGGTCCGAGTCCTTGACGTGAAGCGTTGCAATACACACTACTAGGAAAAGGGCTACTAATGGCGCACCAGTTTTGCCTACTAATGGCGCACTGCTGGTGCGCCATTAGTATCACGGCACTAGTATTTTTACTAATGGTGCACCACTGGTGCGCCATTAGTATCTGGTATACTAATGGCGCACCACGCAGTGCACCATTAGTATGGAAGAAAATGCGCCATTAGTATGCCTCCCAGGGGGGCATATGTAACCATGTCCTTTGTCACACTAATGGTGCACTCTGTAGTGATGCGCCATTAGTATCCTTTGGCATACTAATGGCGCACCTTGTGATGATGCACCATTAGTATGAATATTAGGTTTTATTTTTTTTATTTTTCTGATTTTTGCACAGGTTACAAAATATATTATTGGACAGAATATAGACAATAACACACAGCAACAGCAGATTCATCGAATACAATAGAAGATTAGTCTCCGAATACAATTCATCATATTAGTCTCCGAATTCAAAAGACCGAACAAAAATTAAAACATTACAAGTCTCAAGACCGCGAATATCGAGTTTGTCTTCACATTATAAGTCGATATCGATCATCTAAACTACCATCACATAGAAGAGAGTTGCGGTCATCACGATGAGCATCATCGCGATCAAACTGGTCTTCATCCGGTTCCTCCAATGCTCCCTCCTCTCTCCCTCTAGATAGCGGGCGTATCTAGATCCGGCCTCCGCCCTAGTGCTGTATCCTTTGTAACTGTTGCCGCTGAAACGGTGAACCTGTCTCCGACACTCCTCCCAGTCATCGTATACTCCGGGAACCTTACCCTTGTACACGATATACGACGACATCTCTATGCACAAGCCAAACAACAGACAATACATAAGCAATATGTAAGTATGCAACAAAAGAATCGGAAGAGAAAAGCAAGACATTAATAGCACTGAGGGAGTCCTGGACTAGGGGGTGTCCGGACAGCCGAACTATCATCGTCAGCTGGACTCCAAGACTACGAAGATACAAGATTGAAGACTCTGTCCCGTGTCCGGATGGGACTTTCCTTGGCGTGGAAGGCAAGCTTGGCGATACGGATATGTAGATCTCCTACCATTGTAACCGACTCTGTGTAACCCTAGCCCTCTCCGGTGTCTATATAAACCGGAGGGCTTTAGTCTGTAGGACACACAACCATTACAATAATCATACCATAGGCTAGCTTCTAGGGTTTAGCCTCCTTGATCTCGTGGTAGATCCAGTCTTGTACTACCCATATCATCAATATCAATCAAGCAGGAGTAGGGTTTTACCTCCATCGAGAGGGCCCGAACCTGGGTAAAAACATCGTGTCCCTTGTCTCCTGTTACCATCCGCCTAGACGCACAGTTCGGGACCCCCTACCCGAGATCTGCCGGTTTTGACACCGACATTGGTGCTTTCATTGAGAGTTCCTCTGTGCCATCACCGATAGGAAGGATGCCTCCTCCCATCTTCAAGGACGGTATTTTCGCCAAAGGAGCCTTGGCCGCCGGCCAAACTATCTGGCTAGGTGCTTTTCTTATCACCGCCTGTCCGGCCACTGCTTCGACAATGACCTCTCAAGTCGTCAAAAGCAATCTTCACATCAGCTTGGAATTCGCCGAGCGGCTGGATCCAATAGAGCTCTCGTTCGTAAACGAGCTCTTGGATCGCATCGCCGCCCTGGGAGTCGCTACAGACTACAATCAGATTGGGCTTAAAACCGATCTGAGAGAGATTAACTCTCCCCAGGTCACCCACCACGTTGCAGTGGTAGAGGAACAATGCGGCGACTCTTCTCCTGTATTGAAAACTAGTCATGTCCGGGCTCCCGAACCCTCCATGCCGGATTCCCGCGGAGGGACGGACTTCGATCAAGCACTGAGCTTAAAGTCAGGCATAGGACCAGACTCGTTGGACAACGTCCAGCAATCCAAGCTTCCAAATTTGGAAACTTCTCGGCCTTCGAGCCTTGAGATGGGTAGGGTTCCGGACTTAATTCCACCCACCCGCCCAGACATATGCGATCTATCCCTAATCCGGCAAGAACCCGCTGAGACAGTACATCACTACTGGGCCAGATTCCTCCTGGTTATGGACAGGATAAAGGACTGCCAAGAAGAAAACGCAATCTCAATTTTTTGCAATAGTTGCACGGACGAGGGAATCTTGAACGCCGTCAGTCGTCGTGAAATTACACACTTCGCCGACCTAGCGTCCATAGTACGAAAGTACTGTGCGATGGAGAGTTTCCGGACAACCGAAAATAAGTTTTGGGACAATCAGGCCCCGAATACAACCCTAGTCCGCAACAAAAGGGTGCATTACACTCAGGCACCAGATACAAAAACCAAAAAGCAAAAACCCCCATAAAGGGCACGGAACAGTACTGGAGGGATGGCTTAGCGGACCCTGTAAAATTCACAGTACAGAGGGCGCCATCCCAACACATAGCCTTCGAGCATGTTGGATATTACGGCAGGTGGCCAAAAGTGGCGAGGAGCTTCTAGCCCCGGAAAACCACTCCAACAATACCGGTACGGTATCAACAGTCTTCGAGACTTTCGCATCAAATAATATGCGGAAACGAACAATCCGCAGCCTCGCCGAAGTCTACCAAGTAGCAACAACAAATCCATGGAGCGACATAGCCATCACCTTCAACGCTAGCGACGAACCTAAATTTCGAACAGCCCGAGCACCAGCCGCACTGGTACTTAGTCCAATAGTGGACGGCTTTCGACTTACAAAGGTCCTCATGGATGGCGGCAGTGGATTAAACCTCATCTTCGAGGAAACTCTTCAAAAATGGAAATAGACTAGAGCCGCATTGAGCGAAGCAGCACAACCTTCAGAGGAATAATCCCTAGCCGGGAAGCGCGCTGCACCGGAAAAATCACACTCGATGTGGTGTTCGGCTCGCCGGACAATTACAGATCCGAAGAAGTCACGTTCCAAGTGGCCCCGTTCAACAGCGGATATCACGCTATATTAGGACGAGAGGCATTCACAAAATTTCAAGCCGTACCCCATTACGGGTACATGAAGCTCAAAATGCCTGGGCCCGGCAGAATAATCACTCTCGTTAGTGATCCGGACATAGCACTCCGCGCCGAAAACAAGACAGCCGCATTAGCCATGGAGGCACTATCCGAAGCCCTAGCGGCAGAAGAACTCACCGCGTTGCGCTCTACTGTGAATAGGGACGATGTGATACTCGATAAGAGATCCAAGTCCACCTCCTTTAAACTAGCGGAGGAAATAGTAAAATTCCAGGTCCATCCAACGGACCTGACAAAGACGGCTTCCATCGGGGCACAGTTGAACCCTGATGTAGACGCCGCACTGCGAGAATTCCTTCGGGAAAATTGGGACATTTTCGCCTGGCACCCTTCGGATATGCCCGGAATCCCACGCAGATTGGCAGAACACAGCCTAAACATCCTAAAAGGATTCAAGCCAGTCAAACAGGCTCTTCAACGATTTTCCGAACCCAAACACAGGCAACGGGAGAAGAGCTAGCCAAACTATTGGAAGCCGGATTCATCAGAGATATCAAACATCTAGATTGGCTAGCAAACCTGGTAATGGTACCAAAGAAGGACAAATCCTGGCGCCTATGTGTCGATTTTAAAGACCTCAACAAGGCCTGCCCAAAGGATCCCTTCCCCCTCCCCCGCATCGACCAGATAATCAACGCTACCGCAGGACACGATTCACTGTGCTTCCTTGACGCATACTCCAGCTACCATCAAATCAAGATGGCGGAAGCAGACCAAGCCGCAACGGCATTCATCACTCCATATGGACCATTCTGCTTCAACACGATGCCCTTCGGACTTAAAAATGCCGGCGCAACATATCGGTGCATGATTCAAACATGTCTGGCCACCCAGATCGCCAAACAGTAGAGGCATACGTAGACGACGTAGTCGTCAAAACCAAACACGTCGAAACTCTAGTAGACGACTTGAGGCTCACATTCGACAACCTCAGAGCATATGACATCAAGCTGAATCCGGAAAAATGCATTTTCGGCGTACCAGCTGGAAAGCTCCTGGGCTTCATTGTATCCGGTAGAGGAATTGAAGCAAACCCAGCCAAAATCCGAGCCCTGTCACAGCTAGATATTCCAAAAGACCTCAAACAAATACAAAAATTGACTGGATGCATGGCGGCTCTAAGCCGCTTTATCTCCTGTCTAGGAGAAAAGGCATTGCCCCTCTATCGCCTCCTTAGGCGCACCGAACACTTCGAGTGGACGGATGCTGCCACTGCTGGACTCGAAGAAATAAAAGCCATATTGGCAACGAATCCGGTCCTGGCTGCGCCCAATCTAGGCGAACCAATGTTGTTATACATCGCGGCAACACATCAAGTTGTAAGCGCGGTACTCGTCGTCGAACGAGAGACAGAAGGGCATAAATTCCCTCTTCAAAAACCAATGTACTACGTATCCACTGTGTTAACCCCCTGCAAGTCCCATTACCCGCACTATCAAAAGATAGCGTATGCGGTGTTCATGGCATCCCGGAAGCTCCAACACTACTTTCAAGAGTGTTCAATAACAGTGGCCTCCGAAGTACCCCTCAACGACATTATAAACAACCGCGACGCGACGGGCAGGATTGCAAAATGGGCCATTGAGCTCTTACAATTCGATATAACTTACAAACCTCGGCGAGCTATAAAGTCACAAGTTTTGGCTGACTTTGTCGCTGAATGGACCGAAGCCGAACGCCCTAAAGAGTACGGCGCATACTCCAATTGGATTATGCACTTTGATGGCTCTAAAATGTTGGCCGGATTGGGGGCTGGCGTCGTATTGACGTCCCCAACCGGGGACACGGTCCAATACGTACTTCAGATAATGTACACGGACTCCAACAACACAGCCGAATACGAGGCCCTTTTACATGGCCTCCGGATGGCAATCTCCATGGGCATTCAACGCCTAGAGGTGCGCGGGGATTCAAACCTTGCAATATCCCAAATAAATAGAGACTTTGATGCCAAGGATCCGAAAATGGCAGCATATCGCAACGCTTTCCTAAAAATGTCAGCTCGGTTTGAAGGACTTGAATTCCATCACGTATCCCGGGACAATAACCAAGCAGCCGACGTACTGGCACGCATCGGCGCAAAACGTGACGTTGTCCCTCCAAACATCTTCCTGGAACGGCTCTTTAAGCCATCCGTACTATGGGAAGAGGAGTCCAGAAATAACAAACCGGAAACAGCCGCACCAACCGACGCAGAGCAATCTGACATAACCGGCGATTCAGCCGATGAAATAACACCTTCAGCCCATGACATAATGGCAGTAATCGCCCCGTGGACAGAACCATTCCTAGCCTACTTGCTTAGGCAGGAACTTCCCGAAGACCAAAATGAGGCCCGCTGCATTGTCCGGCGATCTAAATCCTACAAGGTCCATGAGGGAGAACTTTATAAGAAAAGCACAACCGGAGTCCTTCAAAGGTGTATCTCCGAAGAGGAAGGGCGAAACCTTCTGGCTGAAATTCATGCCGGACTAGGCGGACACCACGCCGCAGCTCGGGCCCTTGTAGGAAAGGCATTCCGTACAGGATTTTATTGGCTGACGGCCCGGGCAGATGCTCAGGACTTAGTCCAAAGATGCGTCGGTTGTCAGCTCTTTGCTAATCAGAGCCATATGCCACCCACCGCCCTCAAAACTATACCCATTACCTGGCCGTTCGCGGTCTGGGGGCTTGACATGGTTGGACCCCTTAAAGGAGGAACCCACAAGCAAAGGTACCTATTGGTCATGGTGGACAAATTCACCAAATGGATAGAGGCCAAGCCAGTCAAAACGGCAGAGTCCGGACCAGTGATAGACTTTATCTCCGGGGTTGTACACCGTTATGGTGTCCCCCACAGCATCATCACCGATAACGGCACGAACTTGATGGCCGACGAAGTTAAATCATGGTGCAAAAATATGGGCATTAAGCTCGATTACGCTTCAGTCTATCATCCTCAAACCAACGGTCAAGTGGAACGAGCAAATGGTCTAATAATGAGCGGCATCAAACCCAGACTAGTGCGGTCACTTACGAAATCTGACACGCACTGGGTAGAGGAGCTAGACTCCGTACTCTGGGGGCTGCGGACAACGCCCAACCGTACTACCGGATTCACACCATTTTTTATGGTATACGGTGCAGAGGCAGTTCTGCCCTGCGACATCATTCATGACTCACCTCGAGTGCGCATGTATGAAGAAAGAGAAGCCGAGCTGGATCGGCAGGACAGCTTGGACGTATTGGAGGAAGAACGCGACGTCGCCAAGGCTCGTTCCGCATTCTATCAGCAGCAGGCTCGAAGATATCAAAGCAGAGAAGTACGGGCCAAGACTTACAACATTGGCGAACTAGTTCTATGCCTGCCGGACAAGAAAAAGGACAAGCTCAAGCCCAAATGGGAGGGCCCCTTCATTATCGATCAAGTCCTGACCGGCGGAGCATACCGTCTACGAAATGCGTCAGACAACCGACTCGAGCTGAACCCATGGAACGCAGCCCGCCTCCAAAGATTCTATGCCTAGCACCGGACTAAGAGTTTGTCCCCTTCCCCCGTCCAAACTTTTACACTTCAGCTGTCTTTTGTTTCTCTTTCTTCTCTCAACCCTTTTCCTAAAAATCCCTTAAGGGCCTACTTGCGCATTGTTTGCACACACTTGATGTGCCATCCGCACTCATTATACCTGGGGGCTTCTTTACTAGAAGCTTAATTATAAGGGCTTCATGCCCAGCACATGTGTCAAGCTTCCACATGTACCTTTTATTCACCATTATATGCATCGATATGACTTAAGTTTTGGCCAAGCTGGGTTGCCTGGCTCCTGTGCTTACCCCTACGTTCCCGATTGTTCGGCTAGGAGGTAAAGGGAGCACCTCTGCGATTGTTACTGCCGGGTCAGCCGGATGTGTACCTCAGACTGGGTGAAGCCGAAAGCTAGCGTTCTTAAGAGAATATTCGGTCGGTGACTTGAAAGATGATTCTTTACCTACTTATTTATCTGCCCCCAGATGTTTTTCTGCTCTTTTCGCAGACCGGACATGCACTTTAGGGCATGCCTCCCAGGAAAAGGAACCCTTAACGGAACTATTCTCCCTGGAAGATGTTTCTTACTAACCATGTAATATAACATAACTAGTTGGGCACTTGTCTGATAAAGCACTAATGACCCCTACGCCTGGTCTCCATGCATGCCCCGGTTGTTTCTTAACCGAGAAGGTATTCGGACACACTCCAGACTCTAGGGTCCCGAGGTTGAAGCAAAAAGGTCGGCAAAGACAAACGATCTACAATCCGGCTAGAAGGCATTTTACATGTCATTTTAAAATACATTGTCAAATCAACTGACTGTATTCCTCCTCAATCCCGTCTAACAGGCTGTCTAATTTACAGTCCCGTTGGGAAAATTTAGCGGCCAATTCTACTTGGCCGTATACTAAACTCACAGGGATCTCCTTCCCATCGGGCCCCACAGGTCT
The DNA here is from genome assembly GCF_002162155.2 of Triticum dicoccoides. Taxonomy (NCBI): domain Eukaryota; kingdom Viridiplantae; phylum Streptophyta; class Magnoliopsida; order Poales; family Poaceae; genus Triticum; species Triticum dicoccoides. The sequence continues at coordinate 34,044,062 of NC_041391.1, read as the reverse complement.
GACCTCAGCCATATGGTTGGGATCCGCCTTCTTGTACCGCGTCTTCACCATGGCCCAGGCCTCCCTGGCACCTTGGTGGCAGGCCAAAATCTTCCATAAACGGAAGCGCTGCCACATTCCCTGAAGCTTCTCCGCAAGCTCCCCAAGGCCCTCGGGCAGGGAAAGGGCCGGCCATAAAGCCTGGACGACGCCGCTCATTGCCTGCCGAACTCGTTCGAGCAACTGCAACAGTTCGGGAAGTTGATCACCAGTCGATACGGGCATCTCCTCCGCAGGGCGACCTGTGAGTACACCTATAGACATATTTTGTCAATTGACTTCCTCGCCAAACTCTTCTTTTCAAAGGAGTTCGCTCAAGCACTTACTATAGATGCCGCGACGAAGCCGTTGATTCTCCTTAACGGAGCCAGACAGCTCGGCTCGAACACCTTTCAGCTCTTCTCCGAGCTGGGCGTGGGCATCCTGGAGCTTGTTCCTTTCCTGATGCACTTTATTCAGCACCCTCTCGCCGGCCTTCAGCTGGCGCAGTAGTTCTTGCCTGTCCGGATCTTGTCCGGCAGCACCTGCAATGTCATTATTAGACTTGCGCGCATGCCGCACACCGCTTATATTTTTAATAATGTGTTACGAGGAGGGGTCTCTGTGTTTCCTCCTGCGGCAGCAAGTGCGGCCTCGAGTTGGGCCTTGCACTCTTGCAGCTCCTGAGACAGTTGGGTATTCTTCTCCGTAAGATCCTGCGTTTCAAATGATCCTTAAATCAGTTAATATAACTACTTTAAGTCTCGGGGGCTACTGGCATATACAACTATTAAATTCTCTTACCCGTATGTCTTTTACATACTGCTCCGTGGCTCTAGTAAAACCATCTTGAGCAGCACGGAGGTGCGCGTCCCCCGCGTTCAAGGCATTTAACACCTCAGGGGAGAAGCACGCGTCACGAAATACTGTCCGGTGGCGCCTGTGGTTCATGGCACTCTCCACCTCAGACTTGGTGGCGGACAGTCTATCGGCATCCTCCGTTGAAGGAGTGTCCGGCTCGCGCCTTGTGCTCGCCTCCCCCTCCAGACTAGGTGCTGGAGCCTGGCTGGTAGAGGTTGGATTGGCAACCTCTATGCCCGCAGTCCGGCGGGCGCTTTTTCTCCTACAAAAGTCATGAGCACTCAAACGCTTCCTAGAAACGTTGCTCCAAATAATGAACTGTGAGCTATACCTTTGCGGCGACGTTTCAATCCACACCGCGCTCCTCTTCCGCCCACTGGTTCGGACTGGCCTTTGTTGGTCAGCCGCCGCGGGCTCGGCTTCCCACCTTGAAGGCGCTTCCTGCAAAGCACCATCGTATGCGAAGGTCAGAAATGAGCAAGGAAGAAATAATGATGTCGGGACTTCGGTCACAATCACCTGGAAAGCCGGATATAGTTCGGGGTAGTCAGCCGTAATGGCAACTAAAGCATTATCCATGCTGAGCTGGTGGAACACCCCGTCGATTAGCTCCACCTTTATGTCCGGATCCTCTTTGGAGGCCGGATCCTGGGATCTCTCTGGATCCTCGGGTCGCGGAGCTGGACTTAGCATGTCCTCCACGACCCGACGCAGCTCCTGCATCAAAAAACATAATATAAGAAACTTAAACTTTGAAAGCATGGGTCGGGCACGTAAAGTGTTCGCTTACCCAGCGCCGAGGGTTATTCATGGAGAACCCATTCAACGGGTTCGTCTGGAGGAAGTCCTCCTTCTCCCCCTTGTACAGGCCGGACAGGATCTTCGCCAGGTCCTCGGCCGAACCCGGCCCTTTGCAGCCATGACGGGTGGCATCGTCCTCCCCGTTGAAATCCCACATGGGGTGGCCCCTGTATTGTAGTGGCTGCACCCCCCACATAATGCATGTTGGCATGACTCCAATCGTGGTCAACCCGGAATGGGCCAGTAACCTTATCCGTCCCATCAAATAATGGACGCTCTTGTCTTCCTCCAGTTGGGGGCTCCGCGGACGCCAACTAAGGCGTTTCTTCAGAGGAGAAGTACTGAACTCCGGGAGGCCGATCCGAACAGGGTCCGGCAGCGGCGCGTCTTCTATGTAAAACCATTCCGAAGGCCAGTCTTTGGACGCCTTCTTAGGGGTTCCGGATGGATATCCGGTCCCGGCAATGCGCCATATTTCGGTGCCGCCCACTTGATATATGGACCCCTCGTGAGAGCGGGGTACGAGGCAGAACAACCTCTTCCACAGTGCAAAATGGGGCTCAATGCCCAGAAATAGCTCGCAAAGAGCTACGAAGCCCGCGATATGCAGGATAGAGGCGGGCGTGAGGTGATGGAGCCGAAGTCCGTAGAACTCCAGGAGCCCGCGGAGGAATGGATGTATAGGAAATGCGAGCCCCCTTATCAGATAGGGGATGAAGCATACCCGCTCCCCTTTATTGGGGCTTGGGGTAGCCTCAGCTTGCTTCCCACCTTGGTAGGTGGACAACCCGGCTCGAACCGGGACCATGAAGGCCGGAGGGAGATATCCCTTTGCTTGGAGCATCACCAGCTCGCTGTGCGGGATAGAACATCTCCGCCAGTCTCCTGGCAGTGGGCTGGGAGCGCGAGAGGAGGAGCCGCGTCGACGGTCCATGATGGAATGGATTTTTGGTCGGAGGCGCTCCGATGAGTACTCGCGGAAGGAAGATGGTGTGATTTGGATCTGGATTCTTGCCTCTCTTATAGGCAGATTATTTGCACAGCTGGGGGGTAAAACATAAAAGATACCCTGGCTTTTCGCATTCATGCGACGCGTGGAAGATGGCCATTATTGGGCGTGGAAGCCAAGAAGCGCAACATTGATAAGGAAGCCGGACACTGTTTGGCAAACACACGGAGTGTGGAGGAGAACCCGCCTTGCAACGCCGAAGACTATATACGCGCTGGACTTATTGTCATTGAAGCCTGGTTCGGGGGCTACTGAGGGAGTCCTGGACTAGGGGGTGTCCGGACAGCCGGACTATCATCGTCAGCCGGACTCCAAGACTACGAAGATACAAGATTGAAGACTCCATCCCGTATCCGGATGGGACTTTCCTTGGCGTGGAAGGCAAGCTTGGCGATACGGATATGTAGATCTCCTACCATTGTAACCGACTCTGTGTAACCCTAGCCCTCTCCGGTGTCTATATAAACCAGAGGGCTTTAGTCTGTAGGACACACAACCATTACAACAATCATACCATAGGCTAGCTTCTAGGGTTTAGCCTCCTTGATCTCGTGGTAGATCCACTCTTGTACTACCCATATCATCAATATCAATCAAGCAGGAGTAGGGTTTTACCTCCATCGAGAGGGCCCGAACCTGGGTAAAAACATCATGTCCCTTGTCTCCTGTTACCATCTGCCTAGACGCACAGTTCGGGACCCCCTACCCGAGATCTGCCGGTTTTGACACCGACATTGGTGCTTTCATTGAGAGTTCCTCTGTGCCGTCACTGATAGGAAGGATGCCTCCTCCCGTCTTCAAGGACTGTATTTTCGCCAAAGGAGCCTTGGCCGCCGGCCAAACTATCCGGCTAGGTGCTTTTCTTATGACCGCCTAGTGAAGGTGCTTGACGTACTTACGAGCTGCCCTGGTGAAGGTGCCTCCAGATTTGGCGTAGCCGGGGAGAACATCATCAAGAACTTGTTCTTGACACTTGTGTAGTCTATCTTGGAGTTAGGGTTCGGGTCGAAATACGTGGCCATGGAATATTTCGGGCTTAAGAGGATGCGTGTGCAATGTGTGTCACTGCACAGAACACGGAATGTTAGAAAAAAAAGAACGATCGAAATCTAAGAAATCATATGTTACGGGGCGGTTAAGGGATGACTTACTCGGGAAAGTAAGCCACAAGGAAGTTATCCTTATCTGGGTTTGCCAGAATGACGCCTTCGAGGTGTGAACTCGCGACTCAAGTGCTTGGCACGCATGTAGAAGGGGTCGACTATCACGATGTCTGGGGTCTTGTCTCTAATGATCCGCATCTCCATACTCGGCGAAAACAGCCGAACGAAGGTGTAGTGCAGTGGATGAAGGTTAAACCTAGCAAAGATGTCATCAAACCGCAGGACGATCGTAGCCCCGATGTCTCCATCCACAAAACCCTTGCCCTCTGGCACCTTGGCAACGAAAACCGGGTATGCCACATCATTATCTCTGAGACGCCGCTTCTCCAAAGAAAGAACACTGTCGTGCAGACTCCGCATAGCACTGGTTGGAGCATTGAGCATATTTGTCGGTAGCATCGCCCTACCCTCCACATGCACCCTCCTCGAGATATCCTTAGGTGAAGGTGGCCCGTCCTGAGCACGGATCGAACTCGGTGCCGGCTGGCTCGCACCGGCGCCCTTGTTAGTCTTTCGTTTCCATCCCTTCTTCTTGATCTCCTGTAAAGGGACCGAGTTCTGCTCATAGACCGCCTTCTTGAGCGTGTTGGGGCTGATAATATTTCGCACCTCAGCTATTTGAGGCTCGGCGAAGGCGGGAGCTGGAGGCGTCTCCTGAGAACTGAACGCCAGACGACGCCTGTTGCAATTGGATTTCTCCGCCGTACCAGCTAGATCGCGGTCGTCTTGGTTGGGTTCTTGAGAAAGAGGCCCGCAGAACTTGTCAGCGTACCCATGTTCGGCAAAGTACTTATCGACCTTGGTAAATGTACCGTCGTCATTGTCGTCATCATCCGGATCCTGTGCCATATGCATGTCTGGATCCTGTGCCATAGGGATGTCCGGCATAGGGTTGTCCGGCAGGTCCGGTAGCGTTGCGGCGTTCTTCCCATGGCTTAGCGCCGGCACGACTAGCGGTCTTGTCTGTGGGGTGGTGTCCCCCGCCCCAAACGAATCTTGCTCTTCGGCCAAAGCAGGGGCCAGTTTACGTAGGCGCTGAGGGTCATCTCATCTTCTTCGTCGGACCCAGTGGGTCGAATCGGAGGTAACAGCTCGTCGCAGCCTGGCAGCACCCGAACCACTTCAACCCTATACACTGTGGGTGGCATCAGATTACCGTGGAACATGGGGTTGCCCGGTTGAACGATTCTGCCCTTGGCGACATCGACCAACTCGCCGCCCACAAAGTGCAGAAGAGTGTAAGGAACATCGGCGGCGCCTTGCGAAAACATGTAGGGCATCAGGGATGCCCAGTCAAAGGCAAGGAGATAAAGTCATCGGCTGAGAGGCTTAGTTACCGTGATGCCGTCGAGCTTGGCTAATGTCGAGGCACCGTCAACGGCGGGCGTGCAACTGACGGAGGGGCCGCTTGCTGGCGAGGTGCCGGCCGGCGTACACCCGGGTGCATTAAGCTCCAATGCCCGTGCCGGCGCCGGAGACACGAATACCGCCTCCGCCGGAGACACCAATGGCGCCGCCTCCGCGCTGTGCGAGTTGCTGGCCGTGAAGCTGGGAACCGGGGGAGGCCCCTGTTGGCCGCCCGCAATCCACATCGTCAGCCCATGAATCAACGTAGGCACCATGCATGGCGTTGAACTTCGTTCCCAGTTGTTGTTCCACTTTCTCTTGGACAAGCTCCGTAATCCGCGCCACTTGTGCCTTGAGTGCTTCAACCTCGCGCGACTGGCTTTTCGAGCTGGTCTTTTTCTCCTTTCGCCCACCAGTGGTATATTATGACGACCATTTTGTGGACAAGCCTTTGCCGGCCACACGACCAGCTGACGTCGACTTACTAAGCTTATCCTTCTTTTTCATTACGTTCAACGCCCTATTTAAAGGGGTGTCGAAAGGGGAGCTCTGAGACGACCCCGCGCTACTGCTTTCGGTGTCCTGCGGAAGGAACGTGAACCATTTAGAAATATTTGGGATTAATTAGAATGCAACCATATGGAGCTAATTACGCGGGGGTGTATTCCTTACCAGAACAAGCTCGAGCGCCCTGATCTTCGGATCCGTGGTAAGCTCCTTTGTTACCGGATCCTCCTTGTACCGGGCCCTGAGAAAGTTCCTGGTCTTCTTGTCACGGTATTTCTCGAAGCGGGGCGGTAGGCCTTGCTCGGCACGCTCCGCGTCCTCCTTGTCCCATATAGGCTCCGCCACTCTGTAATCGCCGGGACCGAGTTGGTGGACCCCTAAGTTCAACTTCCGCATTTCTTTCCCCCACTGACTTGATTCGGAGGTTGCGCTGCTCTCGCACTTGATCTTGAACTCCTTGTACTCATCTTCGCTCATCAAAGGATATTTCGCCTTGATCTTGTCATAACTACCACCTTTGTCAATCATTGCCTTCACCGTGCTTCTCCAAGTAGACAGGGCCGTGCTCATCCTCGTGAGGGCGGTACTGTTCACTTTATTCCCTGAGAGGCGTGTGTTTGCAAACTCAACGGGGAACTTGTATCGTTCGTGCAGCTTCGTGAAGAGGAGGCTGCACAAATTCCCGTGGTCCTTATGCCTTAGGTTCTCGGTGTTGATCGAGACGGTGCTCCGGAGAATGCACCCGAGCTGAACCGAGTACCCCTTGACTACTTGTTTGGGTGCCGTCGGATTCCCGTCGGAGTCCACTTCAGTAAATTCCTCCCTGACGGTGCCGAGCACGTTCGGGCGCCGGTACTTCCGTTGCCTCTTCGGTTGGCTGCCATCTGTGTGTGCACCGCCATCATCAGTGGTGGCATCCTCGGCGGCGCCATCAGTGGTGTCATCCCCGACGCCACTAGGTGTTGTGTAGTCAGGATCGGTGTCTTCCGCGGCGTCCTCAGAGCGGTGATGTTCTTTCTCCAACTCCTGGGACAGCTCCCAGAATTGCTTGCCGCCCGAACCGCTGGCCTCATCGTTGTGGGCCATGTTTCGCTCTAAATAGGAAAAAAGTTTGGTCAAAAAGTTGGTTATTGTCAAGGAACAAGATCATGGTCTCATCATTTAGGGTTTGTCGACACCGAGGCATCCTAAAAGCTAAGCTTTTATCATTTAGGGTTTGTCGACGCCGAGGCACCCTAAAAGCCTAAGCATACATCATTTAGGTTCTCATCGACACCGAGGCACCCTAAAAGCCAAGGTTTCATCATTTAGGGTTTGTCGACGCCGAGGCACCCTAAATGCTAAGTTAAGTTTTCATCATTTAGGGTTTATCAATGCCGAGGCACCCTAGGTTGGGCCTAATCACTTGGCACTAATCACTTGGCTCTATTGCCACCTATGTTGGGTTTATCATCTAGGGTTTATCGATGCTGAGGAGAATTCTAAGTTGGGCCTAATCACTTGGCTCTATTGCCACCTATGGTTTAATGCAGCAAGAATAAAGGGGCAGTTGATCCTACTTAATTAAGTACTAAGATACCCCGGCCCATGCATTAGTAGCAAGTACCCCATATGTCCGATTTTTAGCAAATTCATGCTAAAATTCACGGAAAATTTCAGCATGACCTTTGCTGAAAATAGGACATATGGAGTACCCGAATTTGCCGGAACGGAAGTTAATCGACATTCCGGCAAACTCAAGGGCCTCTCGGGGTACCTGCAAAATCATCACGACGCGAAGGGCCTCAAGCAGCAGCGGCGTCTCCCAGGACCCCATTTTTATGCTAAATTTCTTTGAGCAACAATCAGAGCAGAAAATTCAGCATATTTCTATACAACAGCACTGTAAAGATGAAGAACAGTTCTACAACAGCCCATTTATATACAATAGCATCTTTGGTCATACCAATTTTTGAAACAATTCAAATCTGAACTGTATCTCTGGTCATACAAATTTCTGAAACAATTCAAATCTGAACTGTATCTTTGGTCATACAAATCTCTGAAACTATACAAATCTGAAATATATATTTGGTCATACAAATTTATGGAACTAATCAAATCTGAACTGTATCTTTGTTCATACAAATCTCTGAAACTATACAAATCTGTGGTCATACAAATTTACGGAACTAATCAAATCTGAACTGTATGTTGCATAGGCACCACTACTGCAAGTGCCATACTACTGCAAGTGCCATACTACTGCAAGTGCTATACTACTGCAGGAAAGGAGGATCATCATACACATATATATGTATAGCAATTGACAGGAGCTTCATCATTTTTAGTAAAAACAATACATATATAGCAATTGGAAGCAAATAGATGTACACATAAGATAAAAATGTAGTGCTGAAAGTTTAATGCTTACAAAAGACTTGCTGAAATAGTGAAAAATATGGAGTCACCAAGCTGGCTAAGAAACACCCAAAGTCCACTAGCAAATCCCAGATCTAATCCTGTTACACACATCATAACAATTTAAGATAATTACGATAAGGATAGTAGGAAATGAAAAAGAAAGAGCTCAAAAAACAATCACAACAGAAAAATAATAAAAACCTAGTCCTAGAAGAAAATAAATCCTAAAAGAAAAGAAATCCTAAAATCTGGAGCAAGTCCTAGCAGTAGTAGTCCAACTAGATGGCCACCACTACTACTCCTATCACTAGAGTAAACAACAGTTGTGTGTTCAACATCTTTACTAACAGTAAATTGGCAGTACTCCATTATCTACTCCAGCAACTTCAACTACAATAACATCCTACAACTATTACAACAACATAAAACTACTATGCATCATCTTCCTACAACTACTCATCTTCAGCAGCAACAACATAAAATTCCTGTTTAGTTAAATTCATATTAAACATCATTTGGACCAGAGCCCAATCCTTTCTTCTGCTTGTCAGTAGAACTATTGTTTCTTCAACTTCTGCAAAAATTGAACATCATAAGAAGCATTAATCATAGGGGCGGCGCTACGGGAAGCAAACGACCAAGGGAAGGAGGGGAAAATGAGGAGCATCTCACATCGGTCGCAGAGGAGTAGACGACGTGGTCGGGGACGGTTCAACGGAGACGAATTTGACGACTACTCGACGGTGAGGCCGCGGTGGCCGGAGGTGGAAGAAGGCGCAGACGCCGTAGACGGTGGAGGCGTCGGTGTCGTAGAGGCGCCGGAGACCTTGCCCTGCGAGACAGAGAAGGGGTCGTTAGCTGCGCAGGCGGGGGGCAAGGGGAGAAGGAGGAGGGGAA
>NC_041391.1:34033948-34034777 GCF_002162155.2 Triticum dicoccoides | reverse complement strand
GGGGTGCGGGGGCGGTGGGGGTGGAGTCCGGCGAGGGTCGGGCGGCGGGGGTGAGGGCGCGGGGGCGGTGAGGGTGGAGTCCGGCAAGGGTCGGGGCGGCGGCGTCATGGGTCGGGGCATCACGCGGGTGGATCTGGTGGCGAGGGAGAGAGGGTCGAATGGGATCTGGCGAGGGAGAGGGAGGATAGCTAGGGGGAAGCTTACAAATGGCGCACCACCCGTCGGTGCGCCATTAGAATTTTTTTATAATAGCAATGGCGCAGCCCCCGTCGGTGCGCCATTAGAAATCTTTTTTTAGATAGCAATGGCGCAACCCCCATCGATGCGCCATTAGTGTGTTTTTTTTTCAAAAAGAATATGAATATGAAACAGTAATATTTTTTATAGAAAACAGTAATAATTGTTGTTTAACAACAATTGTAGTCTACACTTTTTTATTATTATTTTTTAGAAAATGAATATGAATATGAAACTGTAATAATTTTTTATAAAAACAGTAATAATTGTTGTTTAACAACAATTGTAGTCTACACTTTTTTTATTATTTTTTAGAAAATGAATATGAATATGAAACAGTAATAATTTTTTATAAAAACAGTAATAATTGTTGTTTAACAACAATTGTAGTCTACACTTTTTTATTATTATTTTTTAGAAAATGAATATGAATATGAAACAGTAATATTTTTTTATAAAAATAGTAATAATTTTTTAAAAAATATCATCAAATTTGTTACTTGAAAATATCATCGGCGGCGGCGGTGGAGCGGGGGAGGGTGCGGGAGTGCCCGTTGGCAGCGGTGGAGCGGGGGAGGGTGCGGGGGGCCGG
>NC_041391.1:34023416-34033787 GCF_002162155.2 Triticum dicoccoides | reverse complement strand
CGTCGGCGGCGGTGGAGCGGGGGAGGGTTGCGGTGGGTCGTCGGCGGCGGTGGAGCTAGCGGGGGAGGGTGCGGGTGGGATCGAGGTGGAGGGGGATCGAGATCGAGATGGAGGGGAATCGAGATCGAGATGGAGGGGGATCGAGATCGAGTGTCCTCATGAATTCAAAAAGTGCCCATGAAATTTAAAAATATTCATGATATCAAAAAGTGCCCATGAAATACAATCGAGAAATGAAGACTACGATTTAAATACAATCGATCTTAGCTAGCTATCTGTTCACAATCTTCTTGCCCTTCTTTTTCGCAAATGGAGTTCTTCTGTGGAACGGACGTCCTTTCGGTAGGGTGGTCCTGCTTCTTCTTGTGGTGTGTGCTGCTACTTCATCGTCGTCGTCATGTTCGATCTTCGGGTAGCCGTACTTGTCGAAGTCTTGCTCATTGGCTACTCCATCCATTCCGATGATCTTCCTTTTGCCTCTCCTCACGACAACACGACTGGGCTTTGACGGGTCGGTATTGAAGAAGCATTGGTCCACTTGGGAAGCCAGTACCCATGGCTCATTTTTCGCGGTGACGTTTGCGCCCGCGGTCTTGGATTTGGCTTCGGGTATAACCATGGTGGTGAAATACCGGTCTTCCTTTAGGACGCTCTTGGCCCATCTGACACGGAACATCGGGACCTTCTCTCCAGCGTAGCTCAGCTCCCAGATCTCCTCGATCCTTCCGTAGTATCTATCCTTGTCGTTACCGGTGTAGGATTCCATTGTTACCCCGGAGTTCTGATAACCATTGCTCTTCATGTCCTTGTTCTCGGTGTAGAATGTGTAGCCGTTGATATCATACGCCTCATAGGTCATCAGGTTGTGCTCGGTGCCCTATGACAAGGCGAATATGAGTTGTTCTTCCACGGAAGGATCCTCATGTAAAGGGTACGACAGAAACTTCTACTTGAACCAACGCGTGAAACATGAGTTGTGCTCTTTGATTATATCTCCGTCTGTCCTCTGTTGGCCTCGGTCATTGTACGTCTTCTCAATAAAGGTTTTGTGCTCTACCACCCAAGGATCGACCACATCTATGTGTTGTAGCGCGACTAGGTTTGCTCTTTCAAAGTCGGCGAGTCGACCCTCGAAGTCGACATGCATTTCGCGGCGACCCTCATGGTGACCCCATCCAGCGAGCCTGCCGAGGTGCCTGTTGACGGGCAGACCAATGGGGTTCTCGATGCCTAGATAATTCCTGCAGTAGGAGATGCACTCTTCGGTCAGAAAGCCCCTGGCTATACTTCCCTCTGGACGTGACATGTTGCGAACGTATCCTTTGATGACACCAGTCATCCTTTCGAACGGCATCATGCTGTGCAGGAACATCGGCCCGAGTTGGATGATATCCTCCACGATATGGACCAGCAGATGCACCATAACGTCGAAGAATGCGGGCGTTAAGTACATCTCAAGCTCGCATAGTATCACCACGATCTCTTCATGTAGCCTTCTGAGTTGCCTCACGCCAATCGACTTCCGAGAGATGACGTCGAAAAAGTTGCATAGGCCAAATAGCATTTCACGGACGTGCGCGTCCATGATCCCACGGATTGCAACTGGAAGTATCTGCGTCATCAGCACGTGACAGTCGTGAGACTTCATCCCGCTGAACTTCTGCTTTGCTGGGTCTAGGTATCTGCTTATCTTCCCCGCGTAACCGTAAGGAAGTTTTACTCCTACGAGGCAGGTGAAAAACTGCTCGATCACCTCCTGACTTAGAGTGAAGCACGCGGGAGGGTAGTCATTTCCGGTCTTCTTGGCCTTTTTGCCTTTGTGACGACTTTCTGTGTCCTGCTTCGCCTCATCATCATCATCATCATCATCATCATCATCATCATCATCATCATCAGCGTGAAGCTCCTGCCTGATGCCCATTGATTTCAAGTCTGCCCTTGCTTTCGGCCCATCTTTGGTCCTCTCTGGCATGTTGAGCAGGGTACCAAGTAGACTCTTGCACACGTTCTTCGTGATATGCATGGCATCAAGGCTGTGAGGCACATGGTGGATCTTCCAGTACGGCAAGTCCCAGAAAACAGACCTCGTTTTCCATACCTTCAGCAGCGGCTCTGGCGCCTTTCGCTTCTTTCCCGGCTCTGGCACCTTTTGCTTCTATCCCGGCAGTGGGCAATCTTTCCAATTATTCAATAGCTCGTCTATTTCCTCGCCGCTCCTCGTACGCGGGCGTCTTCGGGGTTCGGTTTCACCATCGAACAGATCCTTGCGTTTCCTCCACGGGTCATCGTCGCGAAGCCACCTTCGATGTCCCATGAACACGGTTTTCGAAGGCCCGGGATCTCTATCTAGCTGGCAATACGTTGTGTCATCCATGCACCTTACGCATCCAGAAAATCTGTGGACTACCTGCCCCGCGAGATATCCGTAACCGAGATAGTCGTGCACCGTCGTGAGCAGTGCGGCTCTCATAGGGAAATATTCTTTCTCTGCGGCGTCCCACGTATTGGCTGGCGTTTTCCACAGCGTGTCTAGCTCCTCTTTCAGCAGCCCCAGATACAGATTGATGCCGTTCCCTGGTTGTTTCGGCCCTTCAATTAGCATACTCATGTGAATGTACTTCCTCTTCATGCACAACCAGGGGGGAAGGTTGTACATTCACACAAACACAGGCCAGGTGCTATGTGTGCTTCTCTAGCTGCCAAACGGATTGACTCCATCGGTGCTCGCGCCCAGCACGATGTTCCTTGGATCCTTCCCAAATTCTGGGTATTCGAAGTTCAATGCTTGCCACTGCCTCGCATCCTTAGGGTGACTCAGCATCTTGTATTTTTTTATTTATCTCCGGATCATTTCCGTCATCTTCCCGCTTCTTCTCCTTCCTATCCGCATGCCAACGCAGGAGCTTTGCTACCTTAGGGTCCGCGAAATACCGCTGCAGACGAGGAGTGATCGGAAAGTACCACACCAATTTTCGAGGAGCTTTCTTCCTCTTCTTGTATCGAGTGACGCCACACACCGAACATATGGTAGACTCCGCGTGCTCGTCCCGATAAATGATGCAATTATTCATGCACACATGGTATTTCACGTGCGGTAAATCCAGAGGACACACGATTTTCTTTGCCTCCTCAAAACTGGTCGGGCACTGGTTCCCCTTGGGAAGACGTTCGTGCCAGAATGACATGTTCTCGTCGAAGCATGCGTCGGTCATTTTGTGTTTTACCTTCATCTCCAGAGCCATGAGCGTTACTTTCAGGCAGGTATCCTCGGGCCTGCATCCCTCATACAATGGAGTAAATGTGTCTATCTTTAGTTGATCCAGCTTGGCTTTCTCTCGGGCGGCAGCTCTTGCATTATCCGTCTGCTAGAGAAGCAGCTCTTGCATATGAGGGTCCTGCACCCAGCCTCCATTGTCGTCTGCTCTGGCATCTTCATCTTCATGATCATGCCCTTCGTCTTGATCTTCCTCATCATCATGTACGGCATCTTCTACATGATGACTGTGTACAGCATCACCATCGTGATCATGTCCTAGAGATTCTTCATCTTCTCGCCCGCCCTTGCCGCGGTGGTTGTCTTGTTGCCCTTCCTCATTTCTTGCCCGGCCCCCATGGACGACTTCATAGTAATCTTCATCACCTTGCCACCGATAGCCATCCATGAAACCACGCAAGAGTAGGTGGTCCCGCACCTGCCCGGAATCCGGGTCCACAATAAGGCTCTTCAGCTTGCATCTTCGACACGGACATCTTATCTTCGTCTTGTTCTTTTGAAGCATCTTGGCCTTCACGGAGCTCAATAACCTATCCACAATGCCTTCGGTCATCGTGCGGACCATGGTCTCCTGCGGGGTAGAGCAAAACGATATTTTAGAACCAACAAAAAATTTGGCATGACCTTCCCTAAAAATGGGACCAAAAAGAATGCATAGTGCCAAAATTCTCGCCGAAACGGAAATGAATCAACATTCCAGCAAAATATTGGCAACTATCGCATTTCAAATACCGGTACCTGCAAACACAAACATATATGCAACACCACAAACACATGCAACACCACAACATACATAGATCTAGCTAGGCCACAAAAAGTGCATGTGCATGTTGTTGGAGGGAGCTAGGGAGAAAAAACGTAGATCTACAACATGAAGTTAGCTTTCCCCTTACTTACCTATAAAAAAAGGTAATTTCACCACTTAATTTTGATGAATCTATGGTGCAAATGAGGTGAGGAGGAGGAGGCAGCCGACAAGCTTGGAGGAGGTGGAGGGAATGAAGTGGGGAAAGTGAGTGGGTAGGTGTGGCTGTCCAAAATATCTTGTTGGGGTCCCAGGTTAGTAATGGCGCACCACCTGCAAATGCGCCATTAGTAACCCTGGTTACTAATGGCGCATCTGCAGGTGGTGCGCCATTAGTAGTTTTGCAAAAAAGTAAAAGAAATATATATACACACACACACACACACACACACACACTAATGGCGCACCGTGTCATAGTGCGCCATTACTAGTTTAAACTAGTAATGGCGCACTGTGACACGGTGCGCCATTAGTAGTTTTGCAAAAAATAAAGAATACAGTACTGGCGCACTCTGTGGCTGGTGCGCCATTACTAGTTAGAACTAGTAATGGCGCACTTCGCTCGGATGCGCCATTAGTATGTATGGAAAAATGAAAAAAAAATATTACTAGTGGCGCACCTTATGTCTGGTGCGCCATTAGTGTCTTCCACACTAATGGCGCATCACCAAATGGTGCGCCATTAGTATATAGTAGTGGCGCACTACTTCTCTGGTGCGCCATTAGTGTCCATCCCATCTATAGCCCTTTTCCTAGTAGTGACACCTCGTAATCCTTAGTCTGATCTGGCAGAATCAACACTGGCGAGGTAACCAAACATTTCTTCAATTCTTGAAAACTGGCCTCACATTCCTCAGTCCAAATGAACTTGGTATCCTTGTTCAATAACTCAGTCATAGGTTTTGCAATATTTGAGTAATTCTCAATGAATCTCCGGTAGTATCCTACCAGTCCAAGAAAACTCCTGATCTCTCCAACTGTCGTTGGGGCTACCCAATTTGTCACGGTAACAACCTTGGTGGGGTCTACTGCTATACCTTCTCCGGATATAACATGTCCGAGGAATCCAACTTCCTTCAACCAGAATTCACATTTGCTGAACTTGGCGTATAACTGGTGTTCTCTAAGCTTCTCCAAAACCAAACACAAATGCTCCTTATGCTCCTCTTCGTTCTTTGAGTAGACCAAAATATCATCAATGAACACCACGAAGAACTTATCCAGAAACTCCATAAATACTTTGTTCATCATGTTCATGACATAGGCAGGTGCGTTCGTCAGACCAAATGACATAACGGTATACTCGTACAGCCCATACCTGGTGGTAAAAGCCGTCTTAGGTATATCCTGCTCCCGAATCTTCAACTGATGGTATCCTGATCGCAAATCGATCTTGGAAAATACCTTCGCTCCTTGCAATCGGTCAAACAGGTCATTGATCATCGGCAGTGGGTACTTGTTCTTGATTGTTACTGCATTCAAGCCTCGATAGTCAACAACCATTCTTAATGATCCATCTTTCTTCTCCACTGGAAGTACTAGCGATCCCCAAGGCGAAGAACTTGGGCGAATATAGCCTTTATCCAGTAACTCCTTAATCTGACTCTTAATTTCCTCCAAATCTTTTGCTAGTATCCTGTATGGTCTCTTGGATATCGGCCCTGTGCCTGGCAAAAGCTCAATCAAAAACTCGATGTCTCTATTCGGTGTCATGCCTGGCAACCCTCTGGAAATACGTCAGGGAAATCCTTCACTACTGGTACTTCCTCCTGCACAACTCCTGATAAGGAATTTACGTGCATCCTCTTCGGCTCATGCCTTGATACATACCTTATGCTTTTCCCTTCTGGGGTAGTAAGCAAAATCGACTTACTGGTGCAATCGATGTTTCCTCCATACATCGATAGCCAATCCATACCCAGAATCACATCCAAACCTTGAGATTCCAAAATGATTAAGTCTGAGGGGAAAAATGGCTTGCCTATACTCAATGGCACTTGAAAACATCCTCGACTGGCCATATACTTTGCTCCTGGTGAGGTTACTAGCATGGGTGTTCCTAGAACCTTGGTGGGCAGTCTATACTTATCCATAAATCCCCTTGATATATATGAATGCGATGCACCAGTATCAAAAAGAACGAGTCTAGTAAATGACTTAACCAAAAACTTACCTATTACTGCATCTGGCTGGGCTTCAACCTCCTCCACGCTAACATGGTTCACTTGTCCTCTGTTGAAAGGGTTCGGCTTCTTCCCATAGCTTCCATTGCCATTCCCATTGTGGCCTTCAGGACATTCATTGGCGTAATGTCCAGTCTTCTGGCACTTAAAACAAGTGACTTGACTCAGATCTCTCTTGGCTGGTGTTGAGGGGTTGGTACGGTTCTGGCCATTACCTCCTCCATTCCCGTTACCATTCTTGGAACCATTATGGTTGTGTGAGCTACCACCTCCATGGGTATGCTAGAACTGTCCTCCCGACTACGGGGTAAAACGTGGCTTTTGCTGAGCTCCAGAATTGTACTTCCCTTGTCCATACTTCCTCTTGCGGTTTTCAATCTGCTGCTGCTTCCCTTCAATCATGAGAGCATGGTCTACCAACTCCTGGTAGTTGTTCAAACTTGCTACCATCAACTGCATGCTCAACTCATCATTCAGTCCTTCCAGAAACTTCTCTTGCTTAGCTGCATTTGTAGCAATCTGGGGCGTAACGTGCTAGTTTACTGAAATCATCCACATACTGGCCAACTGTGCGTCCTCCCTGGCATAAGTTGCGAAACTCACGCTTCTTTCATGGCCATAGCTCCTGCTGAAACATGAGCGGTACAAAAAGCCTGCTGAAACTGATCCCATGTGACAGTATCTGCTGGATAGGTGGCTGTGAAATTCTCCCACCATGATGCTGCGGGTCCCTCAAGCTGATGTGCGGGAAATCGCACCTTCTCCGCATCTGTGCATCCTGCAGTGGTCAACTCCCTGGCTGTATTGCAAAGCCAATCATCTGCAAATATCGGCTCGGTGCTACTGGAAAACACCGGCGGATTTAGCCTAAGGAAACGGGTTAAGTGATTAACAGGTGTTGTTGTTCCCCTGATTCTGATTCCGGACTAGTATCTGCATCAATGCATTCTACTGCTGGATCAACTAGGTGAACTCCGGTGGGAAAGCAAATCCGTTGTCACGTCTCGGAGGCATCTGAGGATTTAGAAAAGATGAGAATACAGAATAGAATGATGTCTAGAGGGAAAACACTACCCATATGCACATGAGACAAATTTCAACCAAAACACTTCATTCAAACAAGCAAGGGCATACAACGGTCTATCTATCGTTACAAAAGTGCTCGGCCTAATCTAGATACATGGGGGAATACTACTACTGTTATGGTGGTCGACTAGAAAAACTGCTCCGATGAAGACTCCATGATATCTGCTCCAGCTTCATCAACATAGTCATCATCACTATCATCCGGGTCTGAGTCAGTGTCGTCGATGATGATGTAGTTCTCAGGACGAGTGCAATCTTCGTCTTCTCAAGTGGCTGGAAATCCCATAAACACTCTTAGCTTCTTCTTCAGATCTTCATTCTTCTCGACTAGCGTTGCTATTTCCTCCTCATATCCATCGCGTGTAGACTTGAGTTCTTCCTCCAACTCCGTGATCTTGGTCATGGCCTTCTTCAGATCCATCATGCCTGCACACATCTGGTTCTCCTGGCATCGAATGTTCTGGTTTAATTAGTGGATGAAAGCTGCAATTGATCTGTCCTTCCTGGTGCTGATCATCTCCCATTGCTCGTCTCGGCGCCCACAAATCTGGTAGGTAGTATCCTTAAGCTCGATGTGGGCTGCCATGCTCTTTCCTAGGCTCCAGGTTGGTGCATCAAAGGAAAACTCTATAGGCTCAGTGACAGGCATGAACGTCGTTCCTGGAACTTGAACTTGAATCATCCAGCACTCCTCTTCAGGTAAAGTGGCGTTGTAGGTTCCGATGAAGCTTGGTACTCCGATCTTCAGGTACTTGGTAACTTCCTTCAGGTGTCGTCCAAAGGGTGTATCTTCATCCGGTTGCATGAACTTGTTCCCTGCATCTGCCATCCTAAAAGAGTAGAAAAGATGAGGAGTCAGAAAAGAGAAGAGAGAGTAGTGATCTAGGGCTTTCAGCTTAGTGGTCGTGTCCTACAGTCAGCGTGTGCTCTGATACCATCTTGTAGCGACCAGACCTCAAACAGTCTGATCTCTGTGCATCAGTGTCATCCCTGGATCAGTAATGCTGACACGCACATTACTCGAAGGATTTATAATAGAGTGGCAATCACACACTTATTACATCGTATGTCTCAAAAGAGAGCTTATTACAATAAATATGGCTTAAGGCCATCTAATAACGATAACAGCGGAAGGCTTGGAAGATAAGTGAGTCCATCAACTCCAACGGCATCACTGAGTATAGAACCACGATCCTAAGGCATCTTACTCATCGTCTAAAAAGTCTGCAACATGAGCGTTGCAGCTCGAAAACGGGTCAGCACATGGTATATGCTGGCAAAGTAACACATAGAGAGTAATGAAAGAATAAAGCTATACTACATGCATATTTGGCTGGTGGAAAGCTCTATGGTTACAGTTTTGCATAAAGCCAATTTTTCCCTACTGCAGAGGAATAAATTTTATTTAACTATCATGATGGTTGTTAAACATTGAGAATGGTTGACAGCATCCTCAATCCCAATTAGGTAACATCATTATTAAAGAAACCCAACAATATTAATTATAGTAACATGATGAGATTCACATGATAATCCAAGTACTAGATACTCAAGATGTCCATAACCGGGGAGACGGCTAATCATGATTAGTTTATACACTCTGCAGAGGTTTGCGCACTTTTCCCCACACGACTCGATCTCCTCCGTTGGTTTCCTCGCACTACATGGTGTTTGAGAAACGGATGACCGAGACATAGTCTTTCAGAAGCGCTAGCACCTTACGATGGGTAGACCTGTCCACCTACTTTCCCCTACATCTGCTAGTCTACCACTGTAAGAGTTCGCACGACTTAATCAACTATGCTAGAGCCCATAATAGCATGTGGCTGCACACGGAAGTTTCTAGCATGAATAATCTTATGATCCCTTTGAGCCTGGGTGGCGGTCAAAAAACAAACAGGCAATCTTGGAATACCCAGGTACCTCAATCCTCCCAGATGTGTATTAAAGTTGCCATCTTAAATAAACCATTAATTAACAATCTCTCATCTTTCATGGATACACTCACCCAATCCACGTCTACTAGCATAGCATGGCATAATAAGCAAACGTAGAAGTAACTCCCAAGGGTTTGATAATAAAACAGGTAATAGGTACTACCTCATCTACTTCCCAGAACCCACATATTAATCAGATCCTAATCATGCAATTGTTTGAGGATTGATCTAATGAATAAAAACTGGGTAATAAAGAAGTATGATCAAAGTGTTAATTGCCTTGCTGATGATCCGTGAAACCTAGGGCTCCAAAGTAGCAAGCAGCGTAATCCAGGTACTCTATCGCAAGCAAACAAACAAACAAGCATACAATAAGTACTCATCTAATGCATAGGTAAAACTCAAATAAGAGATCTAACCAGAAAATTCAACTTAAGAACTACGGTTTCCAAAAAGAATCAAATCGAACGAAGAAACAAAACTCAAACGGCGAAAGAAACATGCTTCGTTTACTAATCTGGACCTAAGTCAAATTTTACAGTAGCAAAAACTTGGTTGAGTAGATTATTCGGAAAGAGGGTTTCGAGACAAAACTCTAAGCGCTTGAATCGCCTGATTCCGATAAACGAGCGAAAAGTTATGCTAAAACGAAAATCAGATCATAAATCGCGATAAAAAAATCACGGAATAAATCCGAGAAAAGGAAAAACGATGAACAGATTAACGAACGAACGTTCGTTATCTGGATCTAAACGATGAACGCGTTCGTTAAGACGAACGAACGAGCGAACGCTCGCTAATTAACCTAAACCGAAAAAAACAATCTCAATAATAAAAAAACGAATCTAAAAAAGCCGAATGAAAACCGGCGAAAACTGAACGGTTTTCTAGGAATAACCGGTGGCGGGTCAACCTCGGCGGCGGCGGTCGGCGGCGGCGGCGGCTCCGGCGAACGGTGTCGGCGGCGGGCGGGGCTCGGGGCGGCGGCGGCGGCAGCGGGGTGCGGGGCGGCGGCGGCGGCGGCTTCGGCGGGCGACGGGGTGGCGAGGGGCGGCGGCGTCGGGCTCCGGCGGCGGCGGCGGCGTC
>NC_041391.1:34019237-34023060 GCF_002162155.2 Triticum dicoccoides | reverse complement strand
AAGGCGGCGGCGAAAGGCGGCGGCGGCGTCGGCGGCGGCGAAAGGCGGCGGCGGCGGGCGCGGGGCTCGAGGCGGAGGCGGCTAGGGTTTTGGCCCCGGGGCGGGCCGGCGGCTTATAAAGGCCCGGCCGGGCGGAGTCCTGGCCGGTTATGGCCCGTAGTCGGTTCGAAGTTTTTTTTAAAATAAATATCGCGCAGAAAAACAAACGAAAGAAATACTAAACGAACTCCAAAAATCCCAAAATAAATTTTCCCCGGCTTCTAAAATCAAGCCGGTTTAGATGAACATTTATTTGGAGCCTAAATGCAATTTTGGAAAACACGCAGTTTTCCTAAATTCAAATAAAATATCCAGAAAATCCAAAATAAAATCTTATTTGATTTTTTTATTAAATCCTCAATATTTCTTTATTTTGGGAAAGTCATTTTATTCCCTCTCTCATATTTATATAATTGAAATAATTGAAGATAAAATAAATAAAATCAAATGATCCTATTTCCAAAATTTGAGAAAACTCAAATATGAAAACATTGAAATTCCCAACTCTCTCCGTGGGTCCTTGAGTTGCGTAGAATTTCTAGGATCAAGGCAAAATGCATTAAATATGATATGCAATAATGATCTATTTGTATAACATTCCAAATTAAAAATTTGGGATGTTACATTCATGGTCAAAGTACTGGAATTGCCATCATCAAAAACTGAAATTCCCATGCTCTACAAACTAAAATTGCCATATGCCAACTTTTGTTTAAGCACCATGGCAACTACAGTGTAAACATCATGGCAACTTTGGGCAAAAAAAAATTCGTCAAAACATATCAACATGGGGTCTAGTTTGGAAGATCTCGTCGAGACGGAATTAATGGTGAAAATGGATTTTTAATTCGCTTTTTTAATTAGGAGATAAAACATTTTAAGCCAAAAACTAAAAAGATTTCTGCTGATGTCATCTGTTTATACGTGGCAAAATGAGTGGTGATGGGGGCGTGTGGGCGATGTGCAAACGCCCACACGTGTGGGCGCTAGTTTTTCCGTAAACAAATGCCTGGTGAGGCTGACGGCTATGCATTCTGCTTGGAAGGTTGTGATCTGGAAAACTGCTAAAGTTGTCAACGCAAATGTTGGATCAACTAATTAAGATGATGACAGGAGGGATGACGCTAAACATGCAAGTTGATAATTGTATGATTGTTCATTTTTGCATCCAGAAACCCATTATTGTTCTCTTTTGCTTCTAGAAACTCATTGTTCTTTTTTTTGTTATTCTAGAAACTCAGCCTTCATGGGAGTGGGATAATGCGATGCCACCGGTTACATGTGCGTGTCAACGGTAAACCACATCAAGGCAGCAAGGGATGTTGAATCGGTCAATTTTGTCTGTGTGAAAGAGAGAGCAACACAACGAACAACACTCGAGGCAGAGACGAGGCGATTCTTCGGGCCGAGGGTTCACCGATCGCCTCTGATTTGAACAAAACTAGCTGTCTGACCCGTGCATTTGCGCGGCTAGATTTACTATCTGTTGTACTGTGATCTGTTGCAAACTACCATTTGATTTATATTTCAATGTTGTATTAGTATCAAAATATTTCATAATATAAATGGTGATTGTAAAAACCAATGCTTTCTTAGGTATTTGATGGAGTGAGCATTTTGTTGCCGACAATGATATTTTGTTGTCTAACAACAACAATGAAAGACAGATGGCACTGAGACCCGCCATTCATTCAAAATCATAGATTTTATATTAATCTTTGACCTTTTTTATTTTACTCCTCATCCTTTGTATCCATCCCGCTTCTATAACTTTTAGAGGAACTTACCTCATAATTAAATATTAGTATGTATGAGGTATACATTCAACTCCTTGCTTACAAATTTAAAGGAAATATTGAATTAATAAATTTTGAATTATACTACTCCCTCCATCCGATGAAGAGTGTACATTTGACAGAAAAATTTGTCCAGAAATGAGTGTACTTCTATCTTCTCAATGCAATTTGAAGTTGAAATTTTTTCTCTCTCATCAGTAATCAAGACCAACAACATTCTACACATGGGCTTCTTAATTTCTTCATGCACTTAGCTCATTAGGGGTTGAATAATTAAAAAGGAGAGAGATGATGGCTGGCACCTTTCCAATGCATTTGTTTACTCTACTTCATAATTTGTCCAAAATTATCTATATGTACACTCTTCATCGGACCGAGGGAGTAACTCATATTAGATTTCTACATGTACTATTTACTTCTAAATGCTTCGAGAAATGATGTGGTACTCAAATTGCCTTAGTCATACCAACAATGTAATTACCAGATTAAATTCATAGATAGACTTGCAAGAAATATCAATTCTCACTTAGTATCATCAAAAGTTTCCCTCTATTGTCATGCACGTGTTCTTATGGAGATTGATCCACCTATTTTTAACATAACCGAAACATCTTACTGCATAGTTCACATGATCTTTTGCTCCCAACCTCTGCTCTTAGAGCCAAAATATAGCTTTGCTTTATTAACTCAAACGATATATGCTATTTTACACATGTGTACCAGGTTGGCATCGAACAACCATTTTTTGGCATGATCATATGGATGTCCTATACACGGTTCAGATACATGCATACCCTTTTTTTTGTTTTTTCAAGTGTATATACCTCCTCCTATTTGCCATTTATTTTTACATTGCCAGACTTCTGCACGTTGATATATCTAAGAATTTGAAAGTGCGTTATATCGACTAGGGGGGTGAATAGGCGATTTTTACAAATTCGTCACTGAGGAATTTCTAGGTGACTTCTAAACCTTCACAGACTTGGTCACTCGGCAATCCACAATTCCTCTTGGATGCTCATACCATAACGCCAAACCGTCTGGAGGATACACAGTTCTCAATGTAACAAGTGTCGGTTTCACACAGGAACAATCTCTTTAGTGATGCTCAATCACTTTGGGTTGTAGGTGTTTGGGTTTGGGTTTTGGGTTTTCCTCACTTGATGATTTTCGCTCAAAGTCCTCAGAGGATGGGATGCTCTCAATGACAAGTGTCAGTTTCTCTTGGAGCAGCCAACGAGCTAGTGGTTGTAGGGGGCGGCTATTTATAGCCTAGGGAGCAGTCCGATATGATAAGGCATTGCCCTTTTAATGATAAGACCGTTAGGTGGGTAGATATTTTGGATAGAAGGTGCATAGCATAGCAACGATCGGAAATATGAGGTTCAAATTCCTCAGGGCTATCATGTTTCTCACTGTGTAGGCAATCCGCACTGGCGAATTCCTAACTCCTCAGTTAGAACAAATTCCTCAGAGACCAGAAGATCTTCGTCTCTGTCACTGAAGAAATTGATTGAACTGATATGAGATTTCCAATGGCTTCACTCGAAAGGATTGGGTAGGTATAGGATTTTGAGATGAGCATCACATGGAAATCACTTTCCTTAGTATTACCTCGACCCCCTTTAACAGTATGGTATTTCCTAGGACGCAAGAAAGATAAAATGAAATAACGAAAACAAAAGTCTTCACGCTTCATAATTCCCGCATGAATATCCAAGTCTTCAAGGTCACACAAATTTCTTCACTTTCAAAATCTTCAGGAGAACCAAAGTCTTCAGCTGAAGACATACATTTTTAGGGGTCGACTTTTTTTTCATAAATATCAAACTCCTCATCGAATTATAGAGCCTGTGTACACTCACAAACATATTAGTCCCTTAACCTATAAGTCTTCAATACACCAAAATCACTAAGGGGCACTAGATGCACTTACAATCTCCCCCTTTTTGGTGATTGGTGAAAAATAGGTTAAGTTTTCAATGGGG
>NC_041391.1:34010754-34017346 GCF_002162155.2 Triticum dicoccoides | reverse complement strand
AAAGAAGTCTGTGCATGGAGTTCATAAGCATGGGGTGACACAAGGTCAAGTAAGACTTCACTGAAACTGTTTGTATTGTACCTTTTCTATTAAATTCTGAACTGATGTGTCAGAACTATGATGACACAAGGCTTCATTAACAATTTTGTAATGTGTTTCGACAAAAGGTTTGCTACCTATTGAAATGTTTCCCCTCATTGATCTAATCCAAGATACATTACATCTTAATTACTGCACTTCTCCCATTTCTATTTCTTGAGTTCCTGTGTCCAAACAGGAGACTAACCTTGTAACACAAATAAAAAGTGGCACCCTCGAGCTCAATTTGGAGAGAACTGGAAGAATGTCGACCGCCTCTCCCACACGAGGTATGTCCCATGGGATTCCCCGCCCACTACTAACTGCTTCCAGCCTTATCTCCTAGCGAAGCAACATCAACTCGTTCTCCCAACCTTCTTCCTCTGAAAAATCTCCCATCAACCCCCATTGTCGACCGAGCATTGTTGCGCACCGACACGACCGCTAAATCCATCGCCGACACCCGAGAGATAATGCTTCGCGACCACCGCTGTTGCGGGTTGGAACCCACAACAACACGTTTGCCTTTTTTTAGAAAAGGAGGATGACCCCGGCCTTTGCATCTGGAAGATGCATGCAGCCATTTTTTTGATTATTCACAAAGACCTTACAAAGAGATACATCAATATGTCTGAAGCCACCATCTTCGTAACATCTGTCGCTACTCCGATCTAACCGATGAAGGGGGTGCCGACAGTCTGGGCCAAATACTAAACAGACCTCGCATCATTTCCTAACATCTAAAACCCGAGGCCCCAACTAAGCCACCTACTGTGGGGCACTCACATGTTCCACGCCCTCTCAGAGGCTGCCGCCGCCATCTTCCACTGATCCATCTTCAGAGCATGTACCGGCACATCAATTGTCAGGCCTGCAGCCGACACCACCATGACTTCAGACAACGCCACCTCCCTACGCACGTCCATCATCATACATCCGTTGCCGAGACCCTGCTGCGCCACGCCGCCGAGACTCCACATCGCCGACGCGAACAAGAAACGCCGCTCCACCAGTAAAACAGTAAAACCGTCCACTGGTCCCTCGATCCAATGCACACCTCCAAGAATGGCGCCCCCAAGGAGGGAACAACATGAGAGCGCCGCCATCATCCGATCAATTGATCAAGGGTTTCCCCCGGAGGTATCAGGAGGATCTAGGAGCTTCACCTCGATGATGCCTTCAAGAAGGAAACGATGAAAAAGCGTCGCCATCACCGGCTCCGGCTACTGGCCGAAGACTAGGTTTTCACCCGGATCTGTCCCAAGTAATCCGGCCGACAACCCGTGCACCATCTCGACCGCCTTCAAAGCCTCGGATCTAGACGCCTAGATTTGGCGATCATCCGCAACAACACTTCCACCGTGGGAGCCCTTGGCACACCGGCCACTACCTGTGAGTGCCACCACTGGAGCCTGGGAGGAGGGCTGCCACCCCACCTCTCCAAACCGTGAGAGCAGTCAAGAGGGATCCCGCACGCTCGTCATCATCTCTGATCCAAACCAATCCGAAGACCAAGCCACTAGATCGCCGGTGCAGATTCGCCTTGGACAAGGACATCACCACGTTATGCCGCCACGGGCAGCCCGAGCTTCACCTGCCGCCACCTTCCAGGGCCGTCGCCCGGGATCCAGGCCGAACGTCGCCGCCGCCACCGGCCACGTTCCGCCGCCGCCAGAACTCTCGATGCTAGGGAATAATTGCGAGGCAAGGCGACACTATTGCAACAAGTATGACAGGATGATGATCGACAGTCGGGACTCGCCTTCAGAATCTAGTATGTTGTGGTTGACGCCGAAGATGGCAACATGGATGATGCACCATGGGTCTCATCGGAGGTGCTTTGGGGCTTGTGTTGCAAAGGTACTCGCCATAGGTGCTTGCAACAAGGGTCATGCCGCAAGGAAGTACTCGCTGCTGGGGACTCATCAGATGTGCATTTTGCAACATGGGTTGTGTTGCAACAGGGTTTGCAACATGAGTCGCGTTGCAACAAGGTTTGAAACAAGGATTATGTTGCAACTAGGGATGTGCAGAGAGGGACGATAACACGGTGGGAAGCGCACTGGACGGCTCGCGACCTAGCTGATCTTTGCCCCAGTCCGATGCGTAGCGTGAGCTAATTAAAATCGATGCAAGTCAATTGTATTTTTTTGTTATTTGCAAAGGATGTTTGAATCTGAAAGGTTCATGTGCTACACATTTAATGTGCTATAGTGGAGCAGATATATGGTCTAATTGTTGGAAATAATACTAATAATAAATGCCAAAGTATTCCCATGAGGCTGGTCATTTCAGTGAGTAATTTAGACGAGTAGCGTGCATATGTTACTGATCTAAATTACTCCTATGTAGAATCGCTTTTCATTGGGAAGTGCTATGTAACATACTCCCACCCACCCTTCCGGTTCAGAGGGCGTAATTTAAAAGTCTTACCAACCAAGATAGATGGTGAATAATATAATTTTTCTAGTTTGCAAAAGTACTCAATTATTGCGCTCGTTTTTCTGAAATAATTATGTTTACCTGCATTAATTGCAATGCATACATGTGTGACGAATAAATGACCAAAAACATTTACATGCATTTGTGATTTTTCTCTTAATCCTTACATGGATCATTTAATGCACATTAAAATCTGAACATGTGATGGGAGCAATAAAAATGAGACTGATAAAACGAAAGTAATTTTTTTGAGGTAAACCCTATAAATGAAAGGAAGGGAGTATTATGTTGCTCTATTTCTCCCTCTCCTCTTTAGTTACTTGGGACATCAACTGTTTTTCCTATATGGCAGACATGTTACTAACTATTATACTCCCCCTGTGAGTAGTCTCAGTTGGCCGATCCTTCAATCAAATGGCAGCATGGCCAGCATGCCATGCAACTTGGCTGGCCCTGTGTACCACTATATCTCCCCCAACTTATGTTGGTCGGAACGGTTCGCATCCATTTGTTTTTTCCTCAGCCTCCTCTCTTCTATCTTTCTCTATCGCCCAAACTGCCGCCATGGCCTGTGCCTCCCCGAGTGCCCCTCCTCTTTTCTCTTTCTCTCATGTACCTAGCTCATGGGCCTCTCCTTCCGGTAAGACCCCATGGAATGCACATGTCCCATGCTCGGGGGCTACCGTTTGACCCTGACCACCACTGCCACACTATCGATCAAAGGAGGGTGGCTACCACCACCAGCAGGGGTGGTTACAAGAACAACACCACCGTCTGTTTCCGGTCACGACGTTGCTGCGAGCGGAGTAGCGCATCGGATGACGATGATGTGAGGTTTTGCCGTGTTGCCACGGGACGCTGTCGAGCGTGGCCTTTTTCATCATTCGAGCAGTTGTGGGAGGCGCCAATGATGCGAGCTCGCGGAGATGTTTATGTGGGTACCGGTATTGCCTGGTGGCGACAACTGGGCGCAATGTGGGTCATGTTGTGAGCACAACATAGATTATGTTGCAAAGCACTCATCGTGCAAATCTCTTAGCACAACATGGCCCATAGTGCAACCTCTGAGTGCAACATGATCCATGTTCAAACCTCATGGATCGGATGGTTAGTGCATGATGGATCCGATGGCTCGCGACCAGGCTGATCCTTTTAAAGATCAGCGCTAGAGAATACATGAACCGTACATGTGACAAACGGTCTGGTTTGGCATGGCTAAGAAAAGCAAGCGAGGCCTTCAGAGTTGAGCGAGGGTATCCCAAGTTTGATAGACTAAAAGTAGAAATACCTCTTATGATCATGAGACATTTCCATTTAGCTGGAACCAATGAAGAAATTTCTCCATACACAAGAGTGGTGCTGAGGGCATTTACTACTTCTTTAGGGATTGAATCATCGAAAGCCACAGAAAAAAGGCAAACGAATCTGCACAAAGAGAAGAAAAATGAACGAAGAAACACTCAATGCAAGCTGGTTCTTTGTCCTCCACCCTCAACGCGATGGCGGCAATTGGAGGATTGAGCTCAGAGCTGCTTGAAGCCGAAGCGCATGAGGAAGAAGCAGAGCCTCCCAACCAACACCACAGACTCCACCACCCACATCAGGTGGTACACCACCTGCTCGCATAGCACGGCCAGCATGTTCGCGCGCGGCCGCCACCGCACGCGCGGCTTCCTCGGCATCTTACACTTCCGTATCCACTCGCCCACCTTCCCGCGCGCCATCAAATCTTATCAATCCAAGTTGATCGAGTCAGATGCTTCTTCTTCTTTGTTGCTTGTTTGCTACAGCTCTGTACGTCTGACTCCTCCTCCTTCTGGCCGAGCTTTATAGGTTGCTAGTCAATGAACGAATGCCTCTGCTGAACCCCACGGCTGCGGGGTTTCCTGGGAACATTCCAATCTGAAGCGAAAGCTCAAAATGCTGACGTTGTGATGTATGGCTTGAAAAGTGGATCGGAGCAGTTTGCATTAACTAATTATTAAGATGTATCGTTAGTTAGTTAGGAGTAGTTAGTTAAGCTCATCATCGTTGTTTGATAGTGGAGTATGCCGCCGTGGTGCTCAAGCCAAATTTATTCGTTGATCGCTTCATCGTCTCTCATGTCTGCAAAACATTGTTTGACTCTGATGATAGGAGCGATGACGCTAACATGCAGGTGGTGGCTAACTGTATAATTGTTTTTGTTTGTTCTACAATAATGCAATGCTACGAGTTTTATATTTCAAAAAAGGACACTCTATTGAATCACTACTGGGAAATCCGTAGCAAATCACTTTGCTTAGTACAACTCTCGGAAAAGACCGGGACTCCGCGATTGTCACCCTTTACCAAAGCTCTCAAAAAACTCGGCAAACAAAAATACTCGGCTTACACACCTGTTACCGAGAGCTCACGGGCGGCCCTGAAGAAAGAAGACGCCACGTGCACTTGCCGCCCGTGATTGATGGCTCCGTGACCGTTCCGTTTTGCCGAGTGTCCCGTGCCGAACGTTCGGCATATACTTTTTATAACAAAAATATAAAAATACATGAATCATTTACCGAGTTTTTTTTACAAGGCTCTCAACAAAGGCCTTATGATGATCCTAGGTATTGTCACATGGCTTGTTTTGCCGAGAGGGATGATATGATCCTCTTGAAGAATAGCTATTGCCAAGAGCGATGATATGATCCCAGAATATAGCTATGTTAGTTTATTTTACTTTACGGAAATTTGCCAAGTGTCCTACACCTAGAGCTCGGGAAATGACCAGAATATACGAGCTACTCCCTCCGTCCAGAAATACTTATCAAAGGAATGAATGTATCTAGACATATTATAGTTCTAGATAAATCAATTTTTATCCATTTCCGCGACAAGTAATTCCGGACGGAGAGAGTAGATGATGCCATGTGGCCATGTTTCCTAAGTGCTACACTCGGCAATGATCAATGGATATAGTAGATGCTGCTCCGTGTCCTCTATGCCGAGTGCGGCACACGCCAAAGGTGCGGTCACCATTTTGTTAGAAAAGGTTTTGCAGCCAGTCCTGCAATAACACATATTGTAAACAGATGCACATATCACCATTCATATAGCATTTCACAAATATTCACATCATATGGCAATTGACACATAAGTATCATCAAACATGTATCACAAGTTCATATTCTCAAAGACATATATCACAAGTTCATTGGCACATACACATTACAAAGTGCAATTTCTCACATACCATTAGAAATTCAGACACATTAATCACAAGTTCAGGGTTATCCAGAATGACATATAAAAAATACTTTGAATACCAATACAAAGGAATTACTATCCTACATTCTTTTGTAATTTCTATGATTAGAGGAATTTTGTAACAATTCTACATGATAGATTACTTTAACAAATTTTACTTTAGAGCCCTTAGAGCATGTGTACAACAGAACCCCTTAAACCCTTGATAAACATATGCGCGGATTGCCCGGTCACAAAATGGCCGCCCAACTACTCCCCCATGCCAAGCCCAAATGTCCGGGTTGTCCGACCCAAACCTAGCCCATATGTGGCAGATATGGGCTGTCTGGACATGCCTGGACGCGGCCGCCAAGTCAGACCGGCCGAGGCCAGCCCCATCCGACTCCACTCCGCACC
The DNA here is from genome assembly GCF_002162155.2 of Triticum dicoccoides. Classification (NCBI taxonomy): domain Eukaryota; kingdom Viridiplantae; phylum Streptophyta; class Magnoliopsida; order Poales; family Poaceae; genus Triticum; species Triticum dicoccoides. Next base: position 34,011,199 of record NC_041391.1, on the reverse strand, counting down.
AGCGTTGACCGCTCCGCTCACAATCCAGTCTGCTTCGATCCCCAATGTTCCTCTCACCACGCCATGATGGTCCGCTCTGGCAACGGATCCGACAACGAGTTTGACACCATCGACTGGATGTGCTTCTCTAGGAGGAATCCAGCCTTACCTAGGAGGTGAGGAGCTCGCCGTTCGAATTGATTTCCACCAGTCACGGATGGATTGGGGCTGGAGCTTGTGTTCCGCGCCTCCCCGGTGGTCCGGCGGCTTAGCCCAGGCTCTTCACGCCTATTGCAGTCCCTGCCAACACGCCGCATTCCGCGCACCTCACCTCCGGACCGGCCCCTGCTCCGACCGGCTGCACTGGGAGCTCGTGCCTGCACCGCCAAGCCGCGATGGTGGCTCTCGAATGTGAGCAAAGGGCAGCTCGCCGTGCGACGCAACATGACGCGTGGATGGCGCACGA